>NW_015112780.1:204824-217357 GCF_001443285.1 Poecilia latipinna | reverse complement strand
TGTCTAAAAAGGGTTGGAAGTTTTGTGGGGGAAGTTAGGGGGACAAAAAATAAGCCCCCCCTGGAAAAAAAAAAAAAAAAAAAAAAAAAAAAAAACAGGGCAGAGGATATTTCCTTAAGGACATTACCACTAGCTATGCAGCCAGAATGGAATGGTTTTAGATCAAAGCTTGTTCATATGGTCTAGCGCAGTGTTTCTCAACCCTTGTCCTCACCGAATATGAAAACTGTTTGTTCATCCAATACTTAAATCATCCAATATTTTGTGTTGGCCAGTCGTGTACATTTCTAATAAAAATAGATTGAGGTTCGGGGTTGGAATGACAAAATGCAAAAAAGTTCCATTGGTGTGAAAGCCTCAGCGTTGCACTGTAAGCAGTAAAATAAACACTAAGAGCGCTGCTCTCAGAAGGATTCATCACAAGTGATATTGTTCAACAAGGTCAAAATATGAGGATTATCTTTCTGTTTGCGAAGCGAATGGGCTTCTGGTGTTTACTGATGCATCTCATCTTGTCCTTTCGCCGAAACCCCGCCAGTGACCGACCCAATCTCAGCCAAAGCTCGATAACATACCCGAGAGCTGTCTGCTGAGTGGGGCTCATCAGTGGGCAGATTAATGTCCAGCCGCAGTCTCTGCACCATGCTGTGGAAGGGATGAACAATGGGAGGCAAAGACCGGGGGATGACATTGTGCAGACGGGAGAAGCTGCGGCTGGGAAACGGGTAAATCATGAAGGTAGCACCAAGTAGAAAATATGTAAAAATGGATTCAGGTCAGCAAGGATAAAGTGATGATTAGGACAAGGTAGATGTAGAGCAGGTGAAGCAGCAGAGGTCTGTGACCCTTAATTTATTGTTTCACTCTGTGAAGTGAGAGGATGTAGGTTGAGACACACATGACCCGTCTGCAGGTTTGCCTCCTGTAGAACTCGACCCACAGTTGCTTCAGCAAACCTACAGGAAAACATTTGGAAAATAATAATAAGTCGACCCCAAGGTGCTTCGCTTTATGTAGTCAAAGAAATACCAAGATCTTAATGCCAAAAAAAAAAAAAAAGATATATAAACTCCCCAAGGCAAAGGAATGTTTTTAAAAATAAGCAGCTGTTTGTGTGATGAATTACCATCTCACTGAATAACAGCACATGTGCGAGTAATAGCACAGCTGGGATTCTACACGGTAATTACTGTTTTATTGAAAAATCTATAAGTAAGAAGAAGATTTGTGAAGGGTACCACGTTTCGGTGTTTGCAGCGCACGACTATTCGAGGCGAATCATGCATCTCCGCAGGAGCCGAGTTTCCTGCTCATTTTCGAAATTGTGCTTCAAATGAATTTGCAAAGATACATGTAGTGAAAGAAAAATATTAGGAACTAAAAGAAAGGAGTGCTGAGAGAAAATCAAACTTTTACAAGAAAATAAATGCAGTTTACCAGACGCGGTAGGTATTGGAATTTTAAATAGATTTTACTTTAAGATATACTTCCACCTGTTGTTATTCAACAAAACATTGCAGTTTCATCCTTTTACATTTTTTCAATGACATGAATAATTTTGGGTTTAACTGTGTAAATATGAACCCATTCAGCTCAGGATCTCAACTTTTCAAAGAGCCATTAACGTTGAGTTTGATTCAGCAGCAGTAATGCGATTAAAAGCCGTTTTAACGCTGCCGTTGTTGTTGATTGGTTACTGTTATTGCTGCAGGATATATTACTTGGAGTCAACAAATAAAAGAACTTGTAATAACTTTAGAGTGCTGTGTTCTTTCGTTGACAGTTAAATGACCATTATAGGCGTTTCACAACAGTTTTCATCGCACTCTCTGAGGGAGAGAAAAAAGCTGCTTTTAGTGTGGTGTAAAATATGTTAACCTTGTGTTATAAATCATAAATGCTATTCACAAAAAAAGTCTCTGGAGCAAAGACAAATGCACTTGGACTTGAAAACTCCATATTGTGCACAACATCCAGCTGCCAATAACAATAAGCAATCAACTATACATCTGCAAAGGCAAAATTCTTTGAAACTAAGCAATCTTCATTTTCCGCATTTAACAATTGTATGCGGCTGTTTCGTCATTGGACACAACAACATCCACTGACTGCCTAATTATAAGTCAAAGCCAAGAATTAGAAACAGACTGCTACATTTTTATCTAGAATCAAATGCAAATTGTTTTCTAAGAAGTAAGAACCATAAAGTAAGATGAAAAGATGAGGAAAACTGTTTTTAGTACTTTTGATCTATTTTAGCAGTGCAGCATTCATTCAGGAACAAAAAAAGCTACACAAAAGGCTCAATTTGTGCCTGCCGTTTTTATTCGCTGCTTAGAAGAGAGACTTTTAGAACATGTGAACAGACAGTGACCAGCAACCAAGTCGCCACCACAATATTGGTGTATTTTTTAAAAATGTAACATTGTTGGCAATGTCACAACAACTTGAATGTTAAACTGGGCATCAAGACAACCACAAATGTTGAAGTGTTTTCCAACAACAGTTTTTGTAAGCTCGGCTCCCGTATCTCTGTCGTTTACATCGTTTTGGGACTCTTTTGGTCTCCTGGGAGAGAGTTGGCTTGTGCTTAAAAGTTAATTAGGAATTAAGAATTAAGCCAACGTTTGGGGTGTTTGTCACAATAAAGGCATAAAGTAACCAAATAATGTTATTCATAGTTCAATCATTGACTAGAAGCTACATCATTTATTGTTTGTTGTGTCCAGCATGATATCCAGTCATATTCAACAAATTAGACCTTACTTTCAGAGAAATCTTGGAGAGAGAAAAAAAACCCTTGAAAAATAACAGCTTTTACTCATACTTTTCTTCAAGCTCACATTTCTGTATGAAAAACTTTTTTAGCGGTCTGACATCATAGTCAAATCTTAAAGGTTCTGATATGTTTTTTAGCTCCAAGTGAAAAATCATAAGGCTATCTGGTATGTTCCATGTATTGAGATGATTTATTGAAATAAATGAACTTTTCAATAATACGTTAATTCATTGAATGTGACTGTACAATTCAATAAAACCTATTGCTGTTAATAAAAGCAATAGCTTCCATCTCAAGCAACCAGCTTGTACTAACAGAACCATCCAGTTTCAGCGACTCCCATTCAAACCGCACCATCCTCCAGCTCTTCAAAGGAGGCGTGGTCTTTGCAGAAAGGTGCAACTTTGAAGCCATATGGACATTTTAATTGTGGCAACTTTCTTTGAAAGAAGGCTGCTGGCACTGCAAGCTTTTACATCTCTATTTATTTTTATTGCTTCAAAATGTACTGAAACCATAAATACATTTTGTACTCTGAACTCGGTGCGATACGTTCAGAGTGCTTCGGCCGGACTAATGAATATCTTTCAGCCATAACAGGTCTTCAAGTGAAAATATAGTCTGCATTTGAGTCAAACTTGATTGCTACTACATGCAATATCCGACCCATCAGGATGATTGATTTCAGCTGCCCAGCTTGCAAACATTCACTATGCACACATATAACACTGGCTTTGCTCGATCTGCTCTGCTGTGCTCGCACATGTCAGGTGTCAGATTATGTGATTTAGCTGCAGCATAATGTCATGACATGCTGCTGACTTGCCCACTCTACCAATTCAGTGTTCTTATACCATGTTATTTCCTGGCAGTTCTGCTGATTTATTCCCCACCTGCTTGTTAATTGCAGTTAATTAGGATCACCTGGGCTTCCAGGTGTAACTCATTCTCTGATTGGACGGTTTGAATAAAAATTAGCCATGGGATTTGAAGACCGTGTTCCAAGGTCACTGCTCCACTCACAGACAGTCCTGTTTCTCTTCACTGTACTGAATATCAAAACTAATAAACTGAATGTACTGCCAAGACTTCCCACCGTCCTCTAAAAAAAAAAAAAGTAATCACAATAATGAAAAGTCCTCCGCTATATGAGTCGCCATATATTTCCCCCGAGATTTAAACCACATGCTTATGTATGCATGTTTGACTGCCATTATAGCGTGCACGCACACGTTCACGTGCGCATGCTGAGGCCAGTGCCGAAGCCGAAATTTAGCTGTTTATCTCCAAACTGACGGCGGCTCTGTGATAAATCACCGCCTCTGACGAATACCACAGAGTCTCATGCAAGCACATGAATGTCACGCTGGAAAAAAAAAAAAAGGAACGAATGAGACATTTGGGCGCAGCAAATTTACTGCAAATCTCAGAGGAGGTTAAGGCAAGGAGGCCAAGAGTAAAAAAAGTGGAAAAAGTTGGGATTTTCCACTGGATCGCATTTCTGAAAGTCAAGTTCTAAAAGTGAAGGTCGGTGACAGATTTGTAGTTTGACAAATTGTTTAAGTCTTTTAGACGGTCACACTTTTATTATTGTAATAAAATTTAAACGCACCAAAGATGGAACTCTTATTATCTGCATAATGATTTAATAGATTAGTGAAACATATCACCCGCTAGGAGTCATTACATAAAAGTCCAAAGTACTGCATTTGATAACAGTATAACCCAAAGACAAAGAATGGCTGTTTCATGGTCTTGGCTGTCTTTCCCCTTTTTTTAATTGGAGATTGCTTCTGTTATCCGCACATGAGGAGCCCTAAGCTTTTCTCCCATTTTACTAAAGTAATGTGATTTTGGCTGAGTCCTGCAATGCAAAGAAAACACCCCTTAAACATATTTAAGACTTTTGCTTAGTACAAAAATGTGCCTTTGTTACGTAGTCTTAAAACCTTGTCTCATACAATAATTAATGCAGTGCCACGATGCTGTGGTGTCTTCATACACAACTTCATCTTCACATAGATGATATGGGCGGTTGTCCAGGGTATCAACCTGCCAGGGACTTTGCAAGTCTGAAACATAAGCAGTAAATATATGTTCTCTATTGCTCATATGCATATCCAGTCAGCAATGTTGTGGACATTGTAAACATTACTAAAAATGTGACTGAACATTGGTTGGCTGAGAATTTAAAAGTTGATACACAACTGGCCAAATCCCATCATGCATTGCAGTACACTACACAGTGTTCCACAGTACAGTTTTGCCACTTTTTAAATTGAAATCTGGACTGCTTTGAATCATTTCTGGTTCACAATCGAAACCAATTAAACTAGTCAAAGATTATCACTAGATTGTTTTATACTGGAACAAAAATTCTTTGAAACTTGGTTTGAGATTTATGAGACATGAGGCGATGTTCTCAAGGTCCCGAACCAAACCACAGACAACTGCAATGAAGAATAATAATATCCACTGTATTCTTATTACAAACAACTTTAATGACGTAAGGAAGAATGGGCTGCTCAAGCTTAAATTTAGTGGTGGAGATTCTGCAATAAACAAAGGGTCAAAATATACACTGGCTTAAATAAACTGCCTGCACAAAAAGAAAAAAAAAAACTATAATAACCTCATGGATAATTATCTTTCAGTTGGCAACACATTATGTAATACCAACTGATGCAACGAGTAGTTTCTCGTTTATTTTATTTAAATAACACATTAAAAGCACCTCCTGCGGTTATGGGAAATATGTTAGTCTGTTTAAGAAAAGTGAACTCACTGGCATGCATCAAGCAGAGAAAACATCTGAGGAGAAACAAGTAAAATTAGGTTAGGATTTGTCCAAATTACTGTCATTGTTTCTGACCCAAACTGTCCAGAAGAAAAAAAAAATGGCTTAAAATGTTAAGAAAAACCCCAGAAACTGTCAAGACTGTCATGCTGGAACAACCGCTATCAAAGCCTGACCAAAGCTACACATAGGTTTATGTTGCTATCTCAAATATCTTTAAAAATATATTTTAAATTACATAGTGTTAAGAAAATAAATTTAGAATATGCTAGTTTTAAAACTTAACATGTCTTGATTGAAATAGCCTAATTATAGTTTTGAGATTACTAACTTATTCTGCCCTATTGACCTTTATTTTATCTGTAGTTGCAGCAGAATGTTTGCTAAGACCTTTTTGAAAGTGCCTTTTGTCTGTCTGGGAAACAATCAGGAGAAGTTCCAGCTTTTCACACTCATCTGTGAAAAGCCATAAAATAGCAGGAGTCCAGGCCAGTACAGGAGAGTCTCCGCTTCCACTCTGTTTAGACAAAGTTGACAAATGGCTTTTGATCTTGGAAACCAATTGCAGGGAGTTTCTAACTTTAGAGAGGGTCAGAGACAGCTCCTGGTTGGATGAGCAAAGGTACGCCTTATTTGAATAAATCAAAAGACAAGAATACGCCTTTACTATAAAAATTTGTGCACGTGAGGAACAAACTAGATTTGCTCTTGCAATTCTCCAAAGACGTCTTTGCTTTTCATTCTTTCTTCTTTTCCATTTGTCTCAGGTAAATGAATGTATGTCTCTGTTGTTCTGCAGTTTCTATTATAATTTTTCTGTGAGGCTACACACGGTCCAACCGGGAGAACCTGCGATCCGCAAGAAGATTGAGCCAGAGATTTTTCCTAAATTTATTATAACCTAAAATCTTCTTCAACAATAGCAAAGAATAACAATTTCTTATAACCTAAGAAATAAAATAATAATAATAAATCCATGTTAAAAATGTGCAAAGCAGTGAGTAAATTGCTGCACCTGACTGCATGGCACCAGCTAACAGCACATCCCATTTGTTGATTTGATTTATATGCACCTGGAGGCTTGATCTTTCTCCTGCTTTCCCGCTGCTGTCAGACACCCCTATCTTATCCATATTTGGCACTTTGACACATCTAAACAGTTTTGCACCGAGACGACCAGTCATGCTGATAATATTCAAAATAGAAACGTTCCAAAATACAACATACAGCTGTACAACTCGAGTGGAAGGCAGTCAAATGACAGCTATGAACTGCAACGGAGAGCTGCGCTCAACGGGGATTGTTACGCGTTTACATCAACTTTCTATGTTAGCGTCAGCTAAACAAGACTAGACTGTTCTGAATAAGTAAATTTATCGCTCACTGAGTAACATCAAGGGACAAATTGAAGCAGTTACCGTGGGGATGAGACATGGCCCAAGCAGATAATCTAGCCCTGTGTGAGACGTTGCCGCACCATGCAGTGGAGTAACGCAGAGCCGGCTAATCATGTATTCCATCGAGCTTTGAGGGAGATGAGATGGGAAGGCAGATATTTGAACAGTGAAATCCAAATAAATTGCTGTTTAAATATCTGAGGATTGGCTACCTGACTGGCCTGCAGTGAAAACTTTCTTTGACTCAGTGATTGTTTTCGCTTCTCTGAAAAATCCATATCCTTCCTATAGTTTGTTTTTGACCGAGATGCATTATTTATCTTTTAAAAAGTAGAATTTTCACATCTTTGTTGACAGTATGCCGGCTAGTCACAAGAGTATCTCTTTCAAGCATGAACCAGTTTAAATTACTGCTCTCTCTTGTATTAATTGATCTATGAACAACGGAACAATAGACCGGTTCTTTTTCTTGTCAGTCAAGGTAAGTTGTTTTTGGTATTGTCTCTGGCTCAGGAGTGGTTTGACACAAGGATTGAAGCTTTGTAGTCCACATGTAGGATTAAACTGTGCAAATTTGCTTTTGATGCATTGATGCATTAGTCTGCTCCTCGTGAAGCTCTCTCAAATTCTTGAATTGATTTTGCTTGACAATCTTTATAGCCACTGCAGGTGCACTTCTTCCTTTGACACTTTTTTCCTTCCACTCAACTTTCTTAGTGTGCTATAAAATATATATTTTAGCCTTACTTGTATTTGTAGAAAAGTTAGCCTTCTCTAGGTTTTATATGAACCAACTGAATCTGCTAACGACACTGATATACTGTTATTAAACCTCTTAACTAAAGAGCTAAGAAGTTAAAGAGAGACAGGTGAGTAATAAAGATTTGGGTAATTGGACACTAGAAGGAAAAATATACACGGACCGAAAAAGGTATGGGAGTTGCTGGCGGGCAGATAATGGAGGACGAATCTAAATTAACAGTAAAATGACACTTATTTCAGATGGTAGGGGACAGATAACTAATAAAATCATTAAGAGCGAAATCTTTCTGCTAATTAATGATGTGACAAAGATTTGGCTAACACCTCAAAAATGATAAAACCCTTTTTGAGAATCAGCATTCTCAGTAATTGTGACTGGAACACACACACACACACACACACACACGCACACACACACACACGTCTGTTTACAGCTAAACACATATTGTTATTTACAAAAAGAAGTACATCAAATTCAGTAACTTTTATTTGATACCAGACATCATAGCAGAATTCAGCTGAGACACAAGAGCAAGTGTCTTATTTTCAAGGAATAACGTCAGAGAGAGAGAGAGTCAACCTTGGGGTGGTCCTGAGAGGGATGATAGCCGGGGCGAGAGACGGAGACTGGGCGACTAATGAGCCGAGTCACTAATTAGCCACAAGTGTCACTGGCCTTTCAACTTTCACATGTCATGTGTGGGAGGGGGAGGTAAAGACGGCGAAGAGGCAAGGAGACTAAAGCAGACATTACAAAAGTCATCCACTTTCCTCCTTTAACAGTCCAATTTAATGTTGTTTACCACAGGAAACAATGTCTAACGTTGCAGTCTGTTTAGGACAAAGAGTAGCTGTCACGACAATTTTTGCGCAATTATTTTAAAGATGACTAGATGTTGTTTACTATTTTTTTTGCTTTGCCAGGACACAAAACTAAACCAAAATCGCACATTTGCACAATCGGTGTATAAATGAAGTGAGCACTAACTATTGGTTTGTTGCAAAAAGTTTGGGAATTCAGTCAAAACGTAAATGACAGTAACAGACTGAGATCAGAGATAAGTGATTTTTCTGTTGCCCTGGAAGCTACAGGTGCTGAGAGAAAGTAAAAAGTCAGGTTGTAGCTCTCTCCTCTAGGTGTGATAGGTGTCATGGCGCAGACATGAGCC
Source organism: Poecilia latipinna (assembly GCF_001443285.1). Classification (NCBI taxonomy): domain Eukaryota; kingdom Metazoa; phylum Chordata; class Actinopteri; order Cyprinodontiformes; family Poeciliidae; genus Poecilia; species Poecilia latipinna. Next base: position 208,453 of record NW_015112780.1, on the reverse strand, counting down.
TCTCCCTCTTCTGAAAATCATCTTGTCAGGTGGTTAGGATCAGTGACACATGCTGTCACCCTTCAGTGGGGACTACTTGAGGCTCTAAAGGCATTCTCAGGGGGAGCCTTTCAGGCCCACGGACCGTGTCCCCTTCAAGCTGTTGTCCAAGATGACAGTGCTACACCGCTCAGTGTATCTGTTCACCTCGAGGCGGTGCAATCTTTGAACTGAACTAGATGCTTGGTTGAAATTGAAGTAGTCTCCACGCTTGGGCTGAAAGAGTAAAGTGAAGCTACTTAAGGTCTGGGGATAGATTACTTTTATTCTTTCTTTCTGAGAGAATTTCACTGGTTTGTCGCATCAACTGTTATAGATCTCTGTTCAGAAAGCTCTTGTCCTCAGAAGTCAGAAACAGTCAAGTTTGCAAGGATGTAAAGCGTTTGGATATAGACAATGACATTTCATATCAAGGTCCACAGAACCTACAACTACAAATCAGCCAGTGTTGTTGCTTGTCTGCATTTGTTTTAGTCGGTGTTCAAAAAGGCTTAAATGATCTTAGCTGGGAACACCACTGAATCTCTTCTAAGTACAAGGTTTGTCCTCGAACAATTGCCATGGAAACTATGGGTCACTTGCCACTCAGTTTCCATGCCACTGCCTTTACAAGTGCAATTATCACTGATAGATAATTTACTACGACGTATATCATTAGGTTTACTTTTTTTTTCTTGTCAATTGAGTTTATGCTTCAAACCACATTATTTCTGTCTCACCTCTAGTTGTATGTTCGGGGGGGGTGGGGGTTGTCACTGAAAGATGAATTGACCAGGATCACCTTGTAATCCCTCTTCTAATTAACTTTGACCATTTTCTTTATGTCCTTGTTGAAGAAAAGCAGCCAGAGAATGACGCACACATGTAATTATCAATGTAGTCCAAAAATTTGAGATTTTTCTACAAAAATTGCTGCGTCCCCTGAAGCCGTTGTTGCAGACGGCATTCTGGACGTCTTCTCGTCAACAATGGCTTTCTTCTTGTCGCTCCTCTATAAACGGCAGATATGTTGAGGGCATAATGAATAGCTGTCACACCCACAGATTCTCTGATTTTCAGCTTAGTGGTATGTTTAGGTTTACTCTTCACATTTTGGATGACAGATTGACCAGTCCTCTTTGACATGTTCAAAGCTCGAGATACTGTTTTGAAGACTAATCCGGATTTGAACACCTGCACCCATGATTTGCCCTGATTTGCAGGCCCTTCTCTCAAATTAGCAAGATTTGAGATCAGTTGTCTTTGCGATTAATTTGACTATTAAGAACAGGATAATCTACAAAATCCCTTTCATTCCAACACATTTAAATCAACTTATTGCATTCTTATTAATTCACTAAAATACACATGGCAAATCAGGAACGATTTTGACAACAGATTCATAAGACCTCGCTTTGCAAAGTGTTTTCACAATGATGTTCCGCTGCATTTTGGTTTACTATTGGAATAAAGCCGACTGAGAAGCTTTTATCTTTGCCCTTTTTGTTATGTATTGATTGTTTGATTGCTGAATGAAAGAGCTAAATCTTAAAGCCTTAAAAAAAATACATCTGACATTTACCATTGACGGCATAAGATGAGACGATATCATTCAATTGAACATACAGAAAGACTGTAGTGGTTATGTCTGTCCCGATAAAACCGATACACCGCCGCATCATACAATAAGCCCCAAAATACAAAGATACTTGCGTAAATCCCCACAAGCAAACAGGAGCTGTTGTCATTCTTAAGAGTGGTCGTGTGCATCATAATGTATTTTGCTTCTCAGAAAGTGTTATAGAAAACAAACGCCCACTTCACTCAACTCTCGCGACACAACGCATGGAGGGAGTCCAAGTGGTGCGAGCGCCTCATTTATCAAACCCCAGTTGGCCATTGGTGGGTGGGCGTCTCTGTCAAAAGGCCAATTAACAGGAAGCCCATTGTAAGCACCACAGAGCAGCCCAGGAGAGAGACTTACCATTAGCAGGGATTCATCATTAGGAAATAATGGGACCAGAACAGGAAGCACGTCCTCACCTAATAATGTCTGACGTATAGGATGTTTCCAGCCGTACAGCAGGTGAGAGGGCGGCGTTTCATCTCTCAGGCTTCCGTAGCAAAATCCTTAGGATGATTTTTCTGTCCTTTACAGAATACAGTTTTGGAGGTGTCAAATATTTCCTTCAAAAACATTTCAATTATACAAGAACAATATGCCAGAGTCTTCCAGAGCCGGCGTCTGATCTCCACGTGGAGCTGGAGCTCAGACTTGTGTGCCATTGTTATACGTCTTCAACTAAACCTGTCAATGCCGAAGACAGATCTCAAAGCTCAGACATAAATAAATACAGGGGGGAAATACAGGACATTTTTCCTTGCAGAGCGATCGATACGGCATTGCAAATATCTGAAGAGACCAGGGAAAGGCTGTGGTGTTCAAGAAGAAAGGGGCTTCTTGAGGTTTTTATGTTTGTTTTTTTTTGGGGGGCGGGGGGAGAAACAGAAAAGTTTGAACAGTGTGTTTCTTCTGAGGTTCTTTTGTTCAGTGAACACTAGCCTATATCTCCCTCCTAGACAGCAACTCGTCATGAGGATCGATGATAAAAAGTTTTCAAAAGTATTAAATGTACATTTTCACGAAGTTTCTTCAAAAATATGTCACAAACTTTAATGAAGAAATGTGAAATATCTGAAACTTTGGCATAGACAAAAAGTTAACAGTTTACACTACGGATTTCTCAATTAAAGTATTTGATTTGAGATCAAGGCGCTGTTAGCTGATTGGTATTGGAGTTTCTAAATCCAATTCCCAGCACCAATTGGTGATACGCTACAAGTTTTGCAGTTGTTTTTTTTTTAAAATTAAAGTCAGACATCGTTTTAAGCAGTTTCCCTCCTCTGTGTGTCTTTCTCTTATTTCTCATTTTAACATCTTGCAAGCCAATGTTTAGCCAAAATGCAAATACTTGAAGTAATTACTTCCCATGGAGTATATTTCCAATCTACTAGAAACTAAAAGTTAATTGATGCTAGATCTGCAGGGAACGATAACATGAACCCCAATCATTAAGAAGCTTACTCAGAAAAAGTTCCAAAAAGATAAACTACAGAAAGGAGAAACATGTAGATTAACAATTTAGAAATCTGAAAAAGTAGAAGCAATGAAACCAAATTTGTTAAAATACTCACGACAGAAACAAGAAATTCTGATTAGTACTATATAATGATAAAACTACAAGACAGTTCAGTAATCGGACAAAACGAGAATACTAGACAGGAATTCGTTTGTTTTTTTTTCTTCCTTTTTTACAGATTTTTAAACAAGATTGGTCTCTCACTGAACTCCTCAAGTAGTTAATTTCTTTAAGGATTGGATTGAGTCGAGAAATGGTTCATTTTAGATTTTTTTTTTTTTTTTTGTAGTTTTAGAAAAGTTAATATACTTTTACATGGTTTAATTCCCTGGTCCAAGTGACTAAATCAAAACGACTAACAGAGCGAATTAAAATGAATAATATATATATATATATATATATATATATATATATATATATATATATATATATATATATATATATATATATATATATATATATATCTCTCTT
>NW_015112780.1:161404-201606 GCF_001443285.1 Poecilia latipinna | reverse complement strand
TATAAACATCCTTCTTAGCCATGAACAGGCTAGTGGCTTCTGGCATGGCATGGGACATGAGGCAAGAGAGCACAACTCTTTCTGGACCAACATAAACCTTAGTGCCATATACAACCTTCTCAGTACATTCATTCAAAACAAGCTGCATGATTCATTTTGGTAATAACTTGTAAATGTCAGCCCCCTGGCCCCGCAGCCCTGTGAAGCCCAACGCAAAGCTCTGCCCTTCCCAGCCTCCTGTTCCTGCAGTTCTAACCTTGGTTCAACTCACTAGCTTTTCTTTCAAATTACCTTTCCGACTAGTCTGTCGATGTGTGTGTGTGTGTGTGTGTGTGTGTGTGTGTGTGTGTCAAAGAGTTGGTGTTGCTGTGACGGGGCTTGAGTCGAACTCCGGGTCGAGGTTATGCGTTTTCTCCCCTCTAGGCGCTGGCTGATTAAGAAGCTTTGTAGTTTTTAATGGCTCTCTGGCCTTGTGGTTCCACAGCCACCCAACCTGTGTGGGCCAGACTCTCCTCATTCTCCTCTGAGGAGCTCCACTCAAAACACTCCATGCATATGGCTTCAGGTTTACCACAAACGTCTTTAAAAAGCACACACCATCCTCCCTTTGTAAACATCTCTTCTTTATACTCTCCTAAAATGTAGTTTTGCCTTTATTTTCCCTTTTTTATCACTTGCCTGCTCACTCCTGCTGTTTGTCTTTATGCTTGCTTATTTCTTTGCAGTTAGATTCCTATCTCTATTGTACCTCGTGCTTTCCCTCTCGTTGTGCCACAGACTCACGGAGAGAAACAACCTGCAAAGGTCAGCCACAAAGATCGGTGAGTCAGTCTACCAAAGCAAGGGCAGGGCAGTATCTATACATGCGACGATTGGAGAGGGTGATGACGTGAATCCCCAGACCACAAGGGAGTTGGTGATTGTTTGATGGTGGGGCCTCTCTGTGCAACTTCTAAAAAGATGAATAAAACTGGCAGAGCTGCTAGGGGTGACTTTGCTATACATCAGCTACATCTGAGTGACTGAACTGCAAGCGCAACATGAGACAAAAAAGTGAGCATAGAGGCACTTTTTTTTTTCTTTTAGCCTGAAAAGTTCTGAAAAAATGGCTCTTCCATAAAGTAGCCTGCAAAAGCATTCGTATTCCTTGAAACGTGCTCACATTTAGTCTCGTCACAGCTACAAACTTTAGCATATTTATTGGGATTTTGTGGAAGGAGACCATTAATTGGAGAAGAGGCCAAGAGGCTCATAGTGAAAGAGCTGCAGAGACCATAAGGCTAAATGTTATAATATATACATATATATCTCACAATTTAAATCCAAATTACTGTATTTGCCTCTCAGGATGATTTAGATTTAATCTTTTATGTTTGTTTTTTTTTATTGTTGATTTGTTTTGATTGGGAGTAATGTTGAGGTTTTGGAGTGACCCATCCTGAGTCCTGACTTTAGTCTCACCGAGAATATGAAGGTGGAGCTAACGATTATGATGATGACAAGGATGTCTCCCAACCTCAAAGCAATGAGGCTCATCACCAAGATGAATTAAAATACTTATGGAAATAGGAAGGAAGCTACTGAACCATTGCAAGGAGGATTTGGATGCTGTAATACCAGTAAAGAGTTTCCTTCTCACTACTTAGAAGGGTTATATATAATTTCTGACATCCAATATTAAATAAAAATGCTTTTTTCAACATTGATCCTACCTTTACAGGAATTTTAAAATGAATGTCTGTCTTGTTTCCTGTTAAAAACAAACCTGTTGGTAGGATAAAAATAGCTTTTGCTCTGAATCTGCCATGTGGAGCATGGATACTTTGAATTTAACTTTTTGTTCAACTTTGTGTTCGTCCATAAAAATAAAAAAAAATCCAATACAAAAAAGCTTGTAGAGTTAACCTGATGCAATGTGTGAAAGTCCAATGGTTATAAATTTTGCATGGCACTGTAAAAACACTCAATTATGGCAAGTGATTATAATACTTATTGCAGGCCTTGAAAGCACTTTTCAACTCGGTTTATTTAAAGAATTGAACATTAGCCTTTGTAGAGGCAAACTTTATGAAGTAACTTTTTTGTGCACAAACAACAGAAGACAAACTTTTTTGTGCATAAACGACAAAATAAAAAAACATAATCTGTACACACAGTTAGCAGTTTGTTTTCAACATTAGATGACATAGCTTTTTATAGTATGCAGCTCGAATGCAATGGAGTTGAAAATTAATTCTCACAATGCTGAGGAGGTGCAAATTAACAACTCTCTGTTTCTTTATCTCTCTCTCACACACACACACACACACACACACACCACACATCAGCTGAGTCACCTCATTTCTGTTTGTTTGTCTTTACTTCATTCAAGCCTCTTTGGGATATTTATACTCCGTGTTAGACAAGAAGGCAAGGAAGTTCTTTATCTCTTCTTCTCCTCTTACACGCTTATAAACACACGCAGATCCACACAAAGAGAAATCAGCTGTCAAGGGACGTTACAGTGGATATCAGTATTAACACAAGTAATTGCTTTACTCCTCTGGAGCCTTCGAGTGTTAATCCTGCCTCGCAAAGTTTGTGCTCAGCTTGTGATTCAGAGGATGGCGCTTTATTTGAGCTCTTGGTTTCTGATCCTGACAGGACCGTGTTGAGCGGCAATTGCTGCGTTTTCCTCCGGGGTGATTGGAAGACAGAGAGACACTCACTTTAAAAATGAAGGGAATCCATCATTGTTGGGAGCAGAGGATAAAAAAAGTCCCAGGAGTCCTGGTTTTAGGCGAAGTTCCTCCTCCGGCGCGCGCGCGGTAACGACTCTCTATAAGTCAAATCTCATCAAATAGATGCATTATTACATTTTCCTGTTGAAATCCGCGTCGGATATTGCTTCAAGCCTTGGGGTTTTCCATGTTTAATTCTGTTGATGTGATAAAAATGTTTTTTTTTATTTATTTATTTTTTTTATTTACATTTCACACATCACAGATAAGGTGAGGCCTCTTGGAGGTGTGAGCCTCCATGTTAAGGACATATTAGAAACAACAAACAGATGCTGTTCATTATGAGGAAAAACTGCCTAATGAGATCGGTCGTGATGCCACCCTGCGACGTCCTACGTCTGAATTTTTAATGATGACTTTAAATATTAAAAGATATGAAGAAAGACCGAGTTAACAAAGCAATTAGATATTGACTGACCTTTTCGGTGTGTTTAGTATTCCACATCACCCACGCAGACCTCATTTTACAACCAGATCAAGTAGTGGGGGACCAGATGCAGTGCTGCAAGTGCCGGTGATCTATTCCAATCAATCAGCGCCTGAGGAGTCTGGGGCGGACACTCGCAAAGTTTTCATATGGAAAAGGTAAAGCTCATGCAGCAGGGATGGTGATATGAGAGGAAGGAAGGGAGCAGGGTAATTTTTGGCCAAGAACACTCTCTGCATACATTGGAGAGCAGCATGCTCTCAGTGCGAGAGGATGGAGAGAAAGAAGGTTTGTTTCTACATTGTGTCCTCAATTTTTGTTGACGTTTCTTTAAAGTTTATGTCAAAAGCCTCTTTCAGGACGTGAATCGGACAAATAGACTTTGCGTCGGCAATATGACTTCAAGAGAAATTATTGCCATTTTTTGTCAAAGACCAAAAAAAAAAAAAAAAAATGACCTCAAAATATTGGATAAAATATTGCCAGATCAGAAAACTGTCCAATGAGAATATTCTTAGTTGAAAATTTATCGCATAATTGAGACGTTTCTGGAAAAATATTAAATCCAATTCTAACGCCGGGATGTAATTTGGAAAGGTGGAGATGCCTGATTCAGTTAACTGAAACTGAAACGATTGCAAGTTACTAAACTATCAATAAATCTGGAGTACATTCAAATGACAGCTGCTGACACAAAATTAAATGCACTGACAAATATAACGCCGATTTGGACTTCATTTCATTGCAGCTTGTTGGAAAATGCAGCATAGTAAAATGTCTGAGATTTCTGTCATTATGTACTTGTACAGGTGTGTTATGTCCAATAAATGCGCAAACTAATTAATTTGATAGTAATAAGTGACTGCAAGCCCAAGTTATTAAACTGCAAAAATATGCCAGTAACCTCTAGGGGGCACTGAACTACCAAATTAACCTCGGGTCAATATAATTTATGAAGACGGTGTGCACAGACTCCGGATGAAACTCTTGATTCATTTCAGTGCGCAGCTTGCCAAGGTTGCTTTATTTTATATTTTCTGACAATAAAAAAAAAATCCTGTCTGTCTGTCTGTGTCCTTGCATGCGAAAATTAATCTCAGTTCAAAATGTTTGCTTTTACAAAATTTTCAAGTAAAAGAATGAAGTCGGTTAAGATGCCAAACATTCTCCCCCCGCTCCCCCGCCTAAAAAAATCTTTGTCTTTCTGCTCAATTGCTCCCTTTCTGTTTTGCCTTGGAGGACTGTGCACTTCATTGTTTCCTCCTCTCTCTCCTGTCTGTCTGCTTTAGTTTATTTTTAATTTCTTCTTGTTGTCCACTTCTCTTCGTGCGCCATGTTTATGTCCTCACTTGTGCTGCGTCTCAGCCTTTTAATGGATTAATCTAAGTGCTCTCTCGGTGCTTTCGCAGCCGCTTGTTGTTCGTTATTACTGCAGAAGCCTGGCCTAAAGGTGATGCGGCTTCTTCTCGTGTCTTGCAGAAGGGGGGGGGGGACGACTGATGTCCTTGATGAGATGGCCCCGCTGCACTCCAATTCATTAGCAAGCAGATGTGAGGTGTCACCGCATATCACAGCATCAGGCACTGGTGGATAACTTTTTCGGCAAGGCGTGAATAATGTATCAAATTTTGTTTACAGGCTCCTCTTTGCTCCGGCATTATGCAGTCGACACCAGTCCTCTGCTATCTGCTGCTGCACAAACCCAAGAGCCCCTGACTTGCCCGAGGACAAATCAGACTCCTAGTGTTCTCTATCACCTTGCATTCAAGTTTTCAGTTGCTTAACTATGCATGGAGACCCTGGCCTCTGGAAGACACCGTGAATGTTCTTCGGCACACTGGAGCAGCAGGATAACATCTCGAAGGACGAAACCAACAAAAGGGCAGCCGCGCATCCTGTTGTCTGCATCCAAATCCTATTTGGACTGGAAAACTGATTAAAGCGTTCTAATGTGAAGAGGCCAAATCAGATCATGTTTGCAGCTCCCAGTTTGATTAAAGATTAATTTTAATAGGAACCAGACCCTCAGAGGGCCACAGTGGGAATAATAAGGACAACAAACCTTCATGCTCGCAGTTTATTGCTGTCTTTAGCTTGAGTGCATAACTCGCGTATTCATTTGATTTGCTTTGACAAATCGAGCCGCAGGTCAATCACCTTAATCGTGGCACAGTGTGTTTCTCCTTGCTCATATACGACTTTAAGCTTCGATAGGTAACCGATAGATAAACTTACAATGACTTCTCGTGTGTTGGTGTCTTTGAAACAGATGGCCTTTGAGTTTAGTAGTGGTGCACAAAACCAGGATTAATATTTTCAGCTCACAGCCCTTCCATTCTGACAGATTTTAGCAGTTACAGCTGGCGTGCTAATGAAGATAATAATTGTTTAATAGTGGGAATTGCTGTCTCAGGCTGACTTTTTCACCCTTCCAGCTGGCTTGCTGGGATTCGAGACCTCTATAAAACTGTTGCATCTCCGTGGGATGATATAGTGCAAAGAACATGAAAGACATTTAGTCAGCAAAGGCAATTTAAAGGTGCAATACCAGTGCAGTGAATTTTCATTTGTACTGCTAGTATTGTTTGAAACATTTAAAAAAGAAATAAATGCTGATTTAATGGAAGTAATACATTCAGCTTAAAATGTGTATATTCTGTTTTTTTTTGTTTTTTTGTTTTTTATGCGACTGTAAAATACTCCTGAAACTCATGTAGAAGAAGCTGCAACCCACTACACATTTATTAGCACTTCTGGTAAACCTGTGTATATAAAGCTTTAACATGAATTAAACTTATAATGCACAGGCAACATTATAAATCCAACCTTTATTTGAGTAGATTTCTTCAGTGGGGAGACAAATCTCATTTAAAGAAATAGTTTTTCTTTAAATGAGAAATTCATCATCTGCAAAACTCAGCTAAAACTCCAAAGCAATGTGTGAAAAAACAAACTACAATATTTCCTGTGATTTCAGAGGCGAGTCGCAGCTTATAAAATCCATAATCAGGTACGTATAGCTGAATAAAAGTATAAGTGTTGGCTGTTTGTATGTCTGGATTGGTCTTTAGGTCCGTGTTCACATGACAACATGGAGGAAAGCAATTGCTTCTGCTCCACAAACCGGCAACAAGTAAAAGGTTAACTCCTAGAAAATTAGAGTCCATCGTCCAACAGGGTTAAAGATACCAATCTTTCTAGAAGGGGGTCATTATTACCTCGGGACTGTGTAATTGTGTGCGAAACTCATAAAAAAAGCTACAGTGGAGACAAACTCTACAGTGCTCTGTACAAACGTAAAACGCTTAAGACAAGTATCGTCTTTTCAAAGCTATCTGACTTGGAGACAAAGTGCTGTTTTTAACAGTCTAACTTTTTCCTTTTAGACCAATAGATTTGTTCTTCTGTTGTTGTGACCCCCTTGGGCACTTAGTTTTGAGTGTATCGTTCATATTAGTTTAGACTTAAGCTGTCACTCTGGATTACGCAGGTCAACCTGAAGCTCTTTTCTACAATCTGCAGCAGATTTATATTGTCTCTCTTTTCATACAGTTTCTTCACATCACAAAAGAGAACATTTTATACAAACTGGAAATCTTTGGCACCTTGTCATTAACTGCTGACCTTTCCGGGATTTACCTCACTTCTCCTCCACTGACTATTGACATGCTTCAGGCACCTTGTGACCCTGAACGAGATTAAAAGGATGCAAAAAAAAAGCAAAAAATGAATAGACGTAAGTCTTTTGTGAAAATATTGTAGCTCTTGTAATGCACCATGATAATAGACTATCAGATTTATTTAAAGCTGTTTTCTATTGAGCTTTTACTGTTGAAAATTGTCTGGAAATACCGTAGTCAGACCTTAGAAGCCCTAAAGCCATCACTCATTAATCAAGCCCATGTAAGTTGTGAGCAGTGAATCTTTATTTTAGATTCTGTGGTCAAAACTGCTACAAAAAGGGGTTGGTGGCTATGGAGGAAACAAATGCAGGCAAAAGGGAAGCAGAAGTGGAGCAAAGATAAAGTTGTTTGTCTAATACAAAAAGGCAACTTGCAAAAACTAAGTTCAAAGTCCAAAAACGATCATGAAACTAAATTGAATAGCACAAAGGAAGATGAACGAGAAGCAAAGAAACATCAAACCAAGAGGAAAAGTACTAACACTGATCCGAAAAAAAAAAATATATGCAAAAGTACTGAGAACAGAACACAAGATAAACTAAGAAAATAAACATTAAGGTACAAAATAATAAGGCAAAACCCCCTAACGACAATAGCAACTGAGTATGAAAAGCTCTTTTCTAACAATAATAATATAATATTCGAAAACCAATTTACGACAAAACAGAAAGTTTAAGTAATAGCATTTTTATATGAGAAGTTGGGAAACAGGAAGTTGCAAGTCGTTGCATGACACAGTTGGGACTCCAGCTTTGCTCCACCTCACTCTGGTCGATTGGGAGTTATTGTTTACGTGGTGCTTCGTGTCAACTTGCAAAGAGTTTGATCCTCAATGCATTACTTTTTGTAATAATTCTGTTCACTACTTTACTTTTCCTCCATGTTCTAAAACTTCTTTATCCAGAAGGGATCGCCTCTCGGGCATGGCGGTGTCTGTGCTGGAGCTGACGCCACGTATTGGAGTGGTGGGCTCCTGGGTGGTGGCCTTTGGGGGCGCCGTTCTGGACCAGCTACAACTCTGCAGGGATCTAGCTGGATCCAGGCACGAATTCACTCCCTTGGTTCTCCTAGGAGTTATCTGAAGGGGGTTGGGATGACAGGGTGCACCTCCTCTCACTGATCTTTCTCAGTCGCTGTCTGGCAAGTTGGGAGCTCTTTAGGGGTTCCCCCATCCTGTGTGCCGGCCGGCTCCGTTGCCGGGGGCTTGCGCAGACGCTCGGGCGATGGATGACAGCATCCTGGGTCTGTGTGTGGGAGGAAAGTTGAGGGAGGATGCTCTGCGTCTCTTCATGTGCCAAGGGCAGATTACGCAGGCTCACACGCACGCACACACACACACACACACACTTTCAAATGTACACAATCCAGAAGGCTCAATGTCATTCCAACGCAGTTTCATATTTCATTATATAACCAGTCCATTTGGATGCAAGAGGGGGCCTCGGACTTGATAAAGTCAATCACTCAATGAGGATATTGTATCCTTTTTGTAGTGCTAAATATGCTCTGGCATATGTAGACATCCAGTGCCTTCATATGGTACGGCAGGAGGCAGGACACACGACAAAACAACAACTTATGATACTCCAAGTCAGAAATTTAAAAAGAAATGTAAATATTTCCTATTAAATTCTAAGCATATCTGCAAAAATAATCCATTATCAGTTATCTGACCATGCTGAACAGGACTCCAGACCATTGCAGGGCAACGCGGAGAAGGGACAAACAACCATGCACACACACACACACACACCTACGGACAATCTGCAGAGACCAGTTAACCAACAGGACATTTAAGCCAATGGTACAACATGAAAAAGAGCCCAGGCTGGGACTCGAACCCACAACCTTCCTGCTTCAATGCACCAGGGCTACCAACTCCACCACTGTGCTTGAGCTAGCGCATCTTGCTGATAAAGACTCACCCCTCTCTGCACTGAAATTTAAAAGCTATGCATAAAAGTTCTTGATAAATTGGGCATTAATATGCATCAATTCATTTCTTGAACTAATATTAGCAACTTTCATCCCTGCAGTTAATGTGAATAATTGATACCAAAGAAATACAATTAAAAAGTTATCTAAGGTATACAGTCTTATTTGTGTGAACCCATGTCAGACTTTATGTGCAGCCATTAAACAGCTCTTGTTGTAAGTGCTCCTGATTGGTGGCTGAATAAGTTGACACCTTTCACACGCCTATCCTCCTCAGCAGGGGTGGTATTAGTAATGTATTACACTTGGAGAACTGCCTTATGCTCAGCCATTGTAAAGGGCTTTATTGCTGTCGTGATGTTTAATATGGGGCCTGCTACCGTCAGCGGTGCTCCATAAATTTCGCTCATTCAGCTGCTTCTGCTCCTCGACATCGCTCTGCTCCCCTTTTTTTTGATGGAAAGCATTGACCAGAAACATTAATACCGAAGAGAGTTTTAGTCACGGCTCATGAACTCCCGCTCTGCATTCGTTAGGAAACAGCAGGAGGGAATCGTTTGTCGGGTTCTTGATGGGGGAGATGCGCACGACACAACAAACAAGTTTGATGACGGGAACGGCATCAGGCAGTTGGGATGCCGAAACGAATCGCTAAAATTTGCCTTTCAGTGACAAGTTTGGTGCATTAGTTGCCATTATTCAAAATGATGAAGCGGGTTTGGTTGGTTATCGTTGTCATTTTCATATCCATTTTATATTTGTTGACATTTGTCGGATCGGATAGGAGCGTATTAACCAGTGTGGGAGCTTTTCATTTGATAACTGATAAGTTCAGATTTATGATCGCAAAACTGAACTGAGAAAATAACTTCTCAAATGTGTTTGTCTCTATTCAGTGTTTCTGTTTGTGCAATAGAAATATTTACATCATCTTCTTGTATTTATGGACATAACATTGTCCTTGAGGTTTTTTTTTTTTTTTTTGTATATGTGAGGGTGTGTGTTTCTTTCCCTCTACAAGAAGAGCAGGCCCATCCGTCTTCGGTGCTGCATAATGGGGCCTCGGAGTGGCTTGCGCTCGGCCCTCTGATCCGTCCTCATTTGGATGGCATTTCATTACAGACCAGACATTTCCTGTGACTCAAGAAGCGTGCTGGACGGCCTTCTTCTAGCATGCCATTTTCGGTTCTAATTTTTTATTTACTTTTTTTCTTCCGTTGTCCTTTATCTCTTGCTCACTCTCTCAATTTTCTGACAGAAATAAACACGCACTTAGACAAACGTCTTTTCCCCCCCCCTTTTGTCTGCATCTCAGCTTTCAAGCAACTACATCAGGAAGAAGCGGAAAAATGAGGACAAATTGATATGAATCCCAAGGTAAGAAGCCACGGGGTATAAAAAAAAAAAAAAAAGGCAGTGGTGCCTGCCTGCTTGCAAAGCACGTGTCGGCATAAATCCAGTGATATACTGCTGTAATGTTCACTTTGTAAGTGCATCCATTCCTCAACGTGATGCTTGCACCGGTCACACAAAAAGACAGGGTAAGGACAAACTCAATGTTACAACAGCATTCAAATACCGTATTGTCATTTTGAAATCAGAAAAGTTTAACATATTTTACTCCTTTAACTTTTCTCCAGCCTTTGACAGATTGGTCTATACAGAATCTAAGAAAGAGTTTTACAATACAAAGAAAGGGCCCAAAAAAAAAAACCAAACAAAAAAAAAAGCACTATGGTCTGCCTTGCTGCAAGGGGCTGGGAATAACACATGCTGGCAATTTGCTGCAGTCTTCACTGAATAAACATGCAGACTCTTTAAACTGGGGCCAACAGTGACTCGAGACACAGCTCATCTCCGTCAACAGCTATTCCCCTTCAGTGTGTCTCCTTGGCCCTGGGCTGCTGGGCCCAAAACAGCAGAAGTCAATCTAATCAGGTGAAAAAGTGAGTGAGGGAGGCTAGCAAAACCTAGCCTTTCCAGACAGCTGATGCAGAGAGACAACAATCTAAAACATCAATCTTATGAAGCCCAAAGGTGTCCACTGTCTCTCAGAGATTTCTCTAAACTCCAAGTTTATTAAATTTGATGCTTTTTATTGTATGGAAACAAGACGGAGCAACACCAGAACTGGATTGTTCACACTATAAATGCAATATAATTTTATTTTATACACCGTATGAGAGACACAAGTATTGCACAATTGTATTTGAATGTAGACGAATGCTTTTAAAATGCACTTTTCTGAAACCAGACAAAATCAAAAACAGAATAGTCTTTTTTATTACAAAATGAAACCATTTTTGCCATGGCTGCTTTAGGAAGCTCAAACAGGAAGTTGACAACCAGATCACTGAGACAATAGCAGCGGCTGCAAGCAGAAAAAAAAAAAAGATCAGGTGATAATATTCTTTCCATCACACTTTATTGTTTCAGTGAAAAAGAAACTGTTCACATCTGCAGATCAAAAGGAGATCTGGTTTGGTAGATCTCCTTTCTATTGCACTTCTGACATCCTCCTTGCTAAACGTGATCTCCAAACATTCCTTGAGCGTATTTTGCTCCAAAAATTAGCTTCCGCTGCGACGCTTTGCTCAGTGTGTGACCAGATGCAGTCTGACTATATACAAGCATTTTAATTTCCCTTTCATCCATCGTGTGTGGCTTTGACTTAAAAAGATGTTTCGAGACCACACAGCATGCGAGAAGCATGTTTTTTCCACTCGTATAAGTTTGCGTAGTTTGACAGGCTGTATACTTGGCATGTTTTATCGGGTGCATTGCTGTAATGATGGTAAACGCCATGAGAAAAAAAATAAACTGATCATGTGGACAAAAGTGTGACATACATTGAACAACCACCATATAGCTGGTTGTGAGTCTGTTCGTGTCAGAAGTAAAAACGCTATTCGAAATCCAAGCAGAAATTACATTTAATATGAATATGTCACCATTTTCAAATCACATGTTTTCACAGATGGTCATTTACCACTGTGGTGAAGTCCAAGCAGATTTAAATCCCTCTACAAGTTGCTGGTTTGGTAGATCTCCTTTCCATTGGACTTCTGACATCCTCCTTGCTATTTCTCAATTTCCATCGTGCAATGAGTACAACTACAACAGTTACAAGAGTAAAAACAATTGAAAGGGAATTTGTGAAAGTGATAATGCATACCTTTTTAAAACAAAGACGCACTTGTTTCTATTTTCCAGTCAGTGCAATTTCGCTGTACCTCTTCAACTAAGAGCTACACAAAGCGACAACTTCACAAAGTACACTCTTCTTTCTGGATCTTTCACCGACCGTGGAAATGAAGGTCCATTGTGCTAGGTGTGTGTGGTGAGGTGATCTCCCATAGTCTAGTCAGCACAACATGGCTTCTCCAAGCTGTTGGATTGCCGCAACTGCTGAGCACTGCAAGTACATTACATCTCAATTTGTTCAGGGAAGGATCAAATTCTCCTGGCTTGCAAATCTCGCCAAGCAGCCAGCAGAGCACACAATGAATAACTGGAGAACTGTAGGAAATATAATACAGAGAAGTTTGATGCACCAGAATCAAATCGTAGCTTGGATGTCTGTGTCAATAAAACTTTCTGTGTGGAGTCTGGCCAAGATTGATGTGAAGTAGATCAATGAGATTCGGAATAATTAAAGGCTGCATATGATATAAATTTGCTTATCATGTTCCCATTTATTTGTTGACGAAAGGTATATGCACTGTAAACATTGTTGCAGAAGAATATATATATATATATAAAAATAAAATAAAAAAACAAGAAAAAGAAACCGGTCTTGTCTTCCAGTTCGGTCCGCAGAATTTGGAGTTGTGGAAAATAATCACAGCTCTTGGAAATATGCTATTAATTATTCATTCAGAGTTAGCCCGGCACAGACAGGAAAGTCTTTAAAGGTCTGGAGAAGGTTGAAGAGCGGAGGTTGAGAAAGGACAGCTCTGTCCTAATTGCCGTCATCACTCACTCTGTTCTTTCATTTATCTGATCCTCTTCCGGAAATGAAAAACCTCATCTCCAGGTTTAATAGCTAATAGAAGAAAAAAAAGTAGAGAGGGAATTGTTAAAGTCAGACTTTTTTTTTTTTTTTTTAGCTGACATCTGACTCTTACTTTCTCTTCAACGTGCTCTGGGGTTAAATTACCTACTAAGTTTACCAAAAAAGCCATTTTGGTAAACTTTGGTAAACTATATATCCATGATAATTAATTGCAACTAAACCATTCAGCTGGTCAAGCTATTTTAGTGTCATAAATATATTTTTTATGACTTTATATTATAGAGAACCAAACTTAAAATTAACTCCAAAAATGTGTTGATTCTTAGTCATTATACTTAGCTAGAAAGGTTTAAACTGAACTTATATAAACCCATTAAATAAATTAGGATATTATTGAAAAGTCCATTTATTTTAGGAACTTTACCGCGAAGAGAAACACATCATATAGATCAAGTATGCACAAGCTGGTGTCTTCCAGCCTTTATTTCAATTAAATATCAGAATTTCCCACCCACAAAGACCGTCTATTAAAAATATTCAAAGCAGAACCAGAACTGGGCCGTGTGACCCAGCGATGAACCAAAACATCCTAGTAAATCCACAGGGCCTGCTGATAAATTATAAATGAAAAGTTGTGAACTTACTCAAAGCCTAGATCTTGATCTCACTGAGATTCAGTGGGATGACATGAAACAGGCTCCAAGAAACCAACAAATATATATATAAAAAAAAGTGTGGAGAGCTTCCCTCAATGACAGATATAGGTAAATGGCTACAAATAAATATAATTAAAGTTATTTAAATCAACAAGAGTGCGACTAAATGCTAGTGGTTAGCGTGTTCAAGCTGTTTCTACTGTGAGAGAAATTATATGTATTTTTTAATATTTTTATTTTCTGAGCGAAACAAGATTAAAATGTTTTTGGAGTCGAATCTTGGAGTAAAACCAGATTAATTTTTGGTGTTCACCTGTAATTCAGTCTCATTCTTTTCTTGGGATGAGAAAAGATTAGCAATCAAGAGTTGGATAATTAAACAACAACAAAAAAAATCCCAACCTGAATATTTATTATATTTTCCATCACTTTTTTTTAGTTAGAAATGAAAGAATTACTATTATATTCTTACTATTTTCTACAGACCTGTCACAGGTCTTGACGCCCAAGCAACAAGATCACTTGCTCAAGGTGTCGGTGCAACTATATGGTCAGCAACGCCTCTCCAGCAAGTTGTCTAGTCTCCACGGCAACCAACTGCTGAACGAGATGCTCGATGCAGCTAGCACCAACCTGCCTAAAAGGTTTTAAAGGTCCATGCTGCAGAACGACCGCTTCGTTATTCCAGCTCTGTGTTTTTGCTTAAGCGCAGGTTCTGGAATGTTTCTGCTGAGTCGATCAAAAGCGAAAACACAGCTGTCTCTTATGCACAGCTGTAAATAATCAATCTTTTCACGCTACGAATGCTAACATGGGGGGGGAGGGGGGGCACATTTCATGCAGGCTCACTTTAAGGAGTCCTCAACTGCTAGCACACCTTATTCTGCACATCCTCACTCGGTCAGCTGGCTGCCTCCTCATCAGCCACTCCAAAACAAGCCACCGTACCCGATACGATCAAAAGTTTAAGCATGTCTACTTCCATCAATGCTGTGAATGTGTTAATCAGGAAAAATGTTGCGTGGTATTTTTAGGAACCTAGACAAGGCTAAAAGTCCCATTAAACCCTGCTGTAAATGCAAACTACTGGCCATATGGTCCGCAATCTAATGAACAAAGAGAGGGAAAACATTTAGCAGCCACCTGGGGAGAGAGAAAGGTTTCAAAATAAACAAATATTCAACAGCTAAGTGCACTCTTCAGGTGTAGACATTCAGCGACCTGTTGTTGACGAAGTGCTGCACATTTCGACCTGTAAAACGTGCGTGCTTTGAATTAACAACAAAGGCGGCCGAAGAGCTCGTCAGAGGGAGTTGAATTCAGAAACTTGCTCTAAATTTGCTTACCGAAACACTCCCAGGAATTACCTCTCGCAGTTTTCACCCCCCTGTATCAGTGTGCGTTTGGTAATACTGATACTTCCCAGGACACCTTGTTGTAGATCAATAGTTCATCACAAGGCCCATTAGCAGCGAGGATAACTCTAATGAGGTGGTGAAATGAGGAGCTGGTTTAGAACACACCAAAAAAGGACAAGCCTCGATTCTTCCTATTATCTGTACGAAAGCCGAAGGAGGATAAGTTGTTCATTAAATATGCAACAATTAACTTTAACTCCGGCTCACGTGGATTGAAAGCTTTAACTTCGCCTCCTCCGTTTTGTCACAAAATGTCACGGAAACTCATGTCATGTTTTGCATAGCCAGTGAACAATTCGCTGAATATTTCTATTCATAGCTAATTTCCTGTAACGATCATGAGGTAAGCAGGTGTCTGGTCATTACGCCTTCTTACTCTGCCTTGTTCCCTTGTTAAAGATAATCAATGTTGATATGAGGACGGATCCCTTAAGTGGTTTACTGGCAAACAGAGAACCCACCAAGGGCTGTGTTTGGGTCTTTAAAGATGGCAATAAAACAAGGAACTTTATAATTCGGAAACATGAAAAATTGAGCTGTACGACACGAGGCACTAATAGGAGAAACTCTCTTCTGCCGTATCCATCTCTGCCGTCGCCTCTCATTTATCTGTCAGCTTCCCTCTTTGTCTCTGCCTCATCTCCCACCTTTGCGTGACTCATGAAGGGCTCCATTTGTCATCTCACAGGTGATGAGTGTGGTGTTTTTCGCTCTGACCTCTGCTCCGGCTATAATGAGATATCAGCTATGCTGCCTCACGGTCACACAATCAGCGCTAATACCTGGGTCAAACGAAATGAGGAAACACTACTTTGGTTGGTTTGGACTTCCCAGTCACTGGAGGAGATGGATTATTCCCACTTGCCGGGGGGACAGTAATGAACGGTAAATATTAAAGTTGTGCCTCAGGGGACGAAACGCGTGAAAGATAATTACTGTTTGGATCGACAAATCATCTACGATTTTGGGAATGTTAATGCAGCAAAAATCTGTCTGGTAAAATTTGTGAGGACACAAACAAGACATGGAGTTCATATAGTGAAAATACTGCAAATTAGCATTTAATATGAAATGATGACCCTATGGGGTGCTTCCGATAGCACAGGGGTAAAAAAACAACCCCTTAGTCCTTGACTTGACCGTCACAGGTTCGAGTCCCGGCCTTCCACGTCTTCCATCACCCACCTTTCTGTCTGACCACTCTCAAATAAAGGCCACTAGAGCCAATAAAACCTAAAAAAAAACAAAAAAACAATTAACTTCCCATCAAGCGCCCATATTTTGGTCTTCGTTGCTCTTGAATCCGGGTAAAAAGCACAATTTCACAATGCATCCACTGAACTTTCATTGCCAGGCTGCTTTGCTTAAAACTGTCAACATCAACCATATCATTACTTTATAAGTTATATTTTTTGACTTTATTGTGGCAGATGCTCCTGTTTTTTAATAGTCAGAGGAAAAAAAAAAAAGACAGAATGGAAAACAGCTGCCGTAATGGAGTTTAAATGCACCTTAGGTGCTTGTTAAATGAAGAAAAGCAATTAAATTTCGGCATCACTACGTACTTTCACAAAATTTGCTAATTTTTATTTTTTTGGAAGGGTGGTGGATTCTGATGCTGGGTGAAACTGACAGGTCATCACAGCGGGAAGCAGATTAATGTTCAAGCTGAAAGGGAAGTCTACGTCTTTTTGGCAGGATTGAAGTCGGGAAAGCACACATTTTCTCAGTTACTTTGTTTTTTCGAGGTGTTTTTTTATGATAATTGTTACTTTTCTCTACTGATTTAAACAGGAACTTCACTGCGGCTGTACATCTGTTTGACAGCAATTTTGCCTTTGGTTAGTTCTCACTAAAACTTTGCAGACAAAACACTTTAAAACCTGTCCCAATTAGCAAGGGGAAGGGATCCTGTAATTCGTATTAATAGTCTTCATGCTGGTTAAATAATTTTCATCTTGTCCCTTAGCATGTGAGGGTTTTCTACTGGGTACTGCCGTTTCTTTCCACAGTCTAAAAGCATTCATGTTAAGATAGATTAACATGTTATCAGATTATCATGTTAAGATTTGTGTCTTTGAATTGCGCATAAGTATGAATGTGTGCATAGATGGTTTCCTTTCCTCTGTTTCTCTGATTTATATGAGGATGAGGAAGTCAGGGGAAATGCTGTTTGATAGTCTGAATTTTGTGACCTAGCAAACTTTCTCTCTGCCCAGGGATTTAAAATTCAGCAAACTCTAAATTAACACAACAGAAAATGACAACTTGCTATAAAACAAAAACAACTGATCTTCAAAAAGCTGCAGTTTTGACAGCCATCTGGTAGACGTTGTAATTTCTGTACTGGTTATGACTAAAATTGTTACTCTGGCGTGCCAGATTATTCCCCCTGAAACTGCCATGATAATATACTGAATTATGTAACGGAAACATGTAATGGTTTTAGCTTATAATTAGTTTTAATCAACTGGTCATTTAAAGGGAAAAAGCAATTAACAACTGATTATGAGAAAAAAAAAAACCCACCTATGATATCTGCTGAATTGATGCACACTTCCATGTATGTAAGCACATTACTTGAAATGTTTATAAATGAAAAACATTTTAAACAGATCAATCATTGTATAATTTTACAGCAAAAAAACAAAACAAAACAAAAAAAAAACAACCAAAAAAAAAAACAACAACAAACAATGCATTTCTGAAACATCACCCTTAGGCTGATAAAAAGGAAAAAGAATCTGTACTTGAATGATGAGGAGAAATAAAAAATAAAAATAAAAAAAAGCACCTGGAGAAAGCTTGGAATGACACACGAGCCAAAACATTGTCTTGAAAACATATGGAAGCTGTCTGGTCTTACTGCTGAACGTACAACAGCTCACTTTGTACTCGGATTAAAATATTTTCACTCCTTTGTTCCAAAGGGTTTAGTATAACAAACATTCATTATGTTTCATGGCTCAATAATCAAAAGCATTGATTGATGCGACGTACAAATAAATCACTTTGTTCATCAGCTGTTTATGTGCTGTTTTGGTTGAGAATGCATCAAAATAGTATAAAACAAAGCCTGAAGAAGAACACATATCTGAACATCTGCATAAATACTAGACAGTTCTTGTAGCTGTCCCGGCTGCAGAAGTATGTTGTCCAGACACTGCAGCTCCATGGAAACAGCATCCAAAAATGTAAAGGCACAAGTGGGAATCGTGACAACAAATCACACAAGGCGGTTCAGATCAAGCGATCCCCAGAAATATCACATAACATGTAAACTGCAGGCTGAATAGAAGTTTAGCGAAAAATAAATGTAAGCTTTTCTTCACTGCTGGTAATAGGAAAGATCGGCTTACAGCAGAGTGCTGTTAAGTATACTGTCAGCTGTGTTTAGACAGGAGCTGGCAGAACCACAGCACATATTTTTCCTCCGACCTGAGCACAGAACTTTAATTTACTGGCAGCAACGGCACTGTCAGAATGATTTCCAGGTTCTTTGTTGTTGTTTTTTTTTTCTTAACTTTGTTTGCTACACATTGAACAACCTTTGAAAAAGACAGAAAATTGTTTTATTTTACACAGGCCTTTCTATTTACACACAAGCCAGTTTTGTTGATTCTGATCAATGCCATTCTCATTGTGCAAATGATGACGCTTTGAAATTCCAAACAGCTTGGAGCTATGTTAATGTTAATGCCTCACACTTTCGACTCTTCAGCATTGCGGCTTCCTTCCATCTTGTGCTATAAAGAGTAAAATCCACCCACGTTTACGTCCTCATCACAATTGCACACTAAACTCTGTTAGGGGAGTTTTTGCTTCAAATGATTAAAATTATAATAACAATAAAAAAGTTACTCTTTTAAAAAAACAAAATCAGATGGATTTTTCTTACATTCAAAAATAAGAAAACAGGAAACTTGCGTTCAACAGGAAGTAAACAATGCATTTCTCTGGTTGTTTAGGCATGAATCATTGTTTAGATGGTTGATGTACTTCTGCTACTGCTATTGTTACTGCTCTACAGGGATGACCCAGACTGAATCTATTCATCGATTACTCACATTTAGAAGGAGCTAAAAATACTGAGAGACACAGAGCATGACCTGGAAGGCCGTTGTGTGGAGCAAACCAAAGGGTGGAGTTGAAGAGCTCAAAGAGCCGAGTGAGAGACGGATCGGCTCGGTCAGCGCTCGCAGCAGATAAGGTCGGGGGACGGGTCAAAGAAGGTCAACGAGCAGAGAGCTAAACTCTGAGTAAACACACAAATCCTGATAATAGTGAGATTTTTTTTTTTTTTTTTTTCTAGTTTAGAGAATTAGTCACAGATGAACCAATATATGTAAAATATATATTGGTTGCTTTGCTGAGCTTAGGTGGGACTTTAGCTAAAACTGTGATATACTTTACAGTCGATTGTGAATCTGCGCTACTTTAAATGAGACAGCTCCAGAGTGAGACGCTGCATGGTTTTAATGGAGGTCAAAAATGAGCTTAAGCATCATTTAAAGGTGTAGTGGGACTTTTACAGTTAAATGTACATCTACAGGTTCCAGAAAGAGGGGGAAAAAAATTGAACTTAATCTACAGACGTCTACCAATGAAATCGTCATCACTTAAGGCAAAGCAATTAAAGCTGATTAACAACCTGGAAAAACGGCACCCTTAACAGGAGCCGAAAGGAAGTTTGTTTTGGTTTAGTTTTGGGGGTGTTAACGTCACCTTAAATAAGAGAGAAGACAAAGGGGAAGAAGAAAGTTTTGTGCCACAGGCATCATCCATGAGCTTTTATTATTACACGGCTGGCAGCTGGATGGTGAAAGCCACCTTACTTTGGTCTGACACTTGCTATTTTTCACCTCATTTTTGGAACTGAGTTGGTTTCACACCTGTTAATGACAATCGAATCCTTTTGAACAAACACTTGCAGCTCTGCTGAGGCCGGAGGGAGAGCAAAAAGTCTCTGGAAATAAATACAAATTGTTGCTACAGCCTTAAAAACGAACTAACTCTTGTTTCAGTTTGGACATTTTACATGCTTTGACTTCTCAAAAATGTTTTTTTTTGTTGTTGTTGTTGTTGTCCAAAAACATCAATAGTGCACTGTCAAATCCTGACGTGGAAAAAGTAGAAACTGAGTGAGAAAGCGGGAAGTGCTAATCACAAAGGTAGAGTCGGAGAGAAAGTTTTAATTATTGGGTAAGCCTCTCTTGGGTGAATAACAAAAGGAAACCGAAGAGTGTCATCCAGGTAATTAATGCAGCCAAATCAGAAAACCCCAGGGCGGCTGAAATTAAAAAATAAAGTTGTGTGACATTTCAGCAAATGCAAAGCAGAGCGTGGTCACAGCTTGGTAGATTGTGCTTGCTGCAAATGGAGGAAATAAACAACCAGGGCGATCTTTAAAGACGGTGCGCCGCCATTTACACAATTCTCCAGCAGCACGGGGGCATCCATCGTTCAAAGAGATCGCCCTCGCTGGTTTGAGCTTATATTTACATTTACCTGTAATTCGGCTACATCTTCTCTACTTAATTATGTGCTTCTGCATAATATTTGAAGCTAAATAACATAATATGTACATTTACTTACCTTTCACTGTATTTTTTTTGGTTTTCTTTTTCATTCTCAAAAATGGATCTGCATGCCTCGCCTCCTCCTCTGTGACAGGGATGATTTTGTGCTTTGGTGACTTTCCCATCTTTGACATGCTGTAATATGTCCGTGTCACAAGAAATGAGAAAGCTGTCAGGTTTAAGGGTGATTGTGATTGAAGTGAAGTAAAAAAGCATGTCAGCGGTTTTTTTCCCCCTGAACTCAGGAGGGGGAAAAACACACAGAGATTGTGGACAAAATAGCATTTGCATTTGTTTCCAATAGTGGAGTTACCCTAATGCAGAACAGGTGAACTTTTTTTGCCTTCATGCTGGCAAATTTAATCCTCATATTCAATCCTCCCATGACATAAGCACTTGCACAATTTTTATTTCTTAAGTGAGGTATAATTACTTTGATGCTGACACCTGATGGAATAAAAGATATTCAAATATTTTAGGTTTATTTCACTTTTTTATTTTGCTAAATACGTCTTGTGATTAAATTATTGCCTTTTGTCATACCTATCGAAAGGATATTTTTCTTGAGAAATGATTTATTTTCTTTTCGAGGTCTAGTAAACCTTAGCTCAGCCGTCATGTTCTTTTCATGACCGACACCAAACGACATATTCAGTCTATTTTTTTTTTTTTTTACTTTGCTGTCATGCACTTTGACATTTAAAGTGGTAACTCTGGTCTGTCGTGTTTCGCTGTTATTCTACTTTTGCACAGTCAGTCCGGAATGGGAAGGCCTTGAAGTTGTAATATTTTCAACACTTTCCTGCAGTTTCTTCTGACCAAAGATTAGCCACACAATTTTGCTGCAACAAACAACGATGCAACAAAAAACAGCTTTGGTATAATCCTTTGGAAATGAACAAGTCGCAGTCACCCAAGACGATATTTAACTGATTGGGGAGCAACATTTTTCCTGTCCAACCTAAGTATTAGACATGCAGATGCTTATGTAAATAAATGCGCTCTTCCGACTGGAACAGAAGGTGCAAATGCTCAGGACCTGGATAACAAAGTGAGCACAGCGCAGTCAGATATGATAAAAATGATTTGGAAACATCAGTTAGAAGTCAACATTTTTTTAATCTAAAAGAGACACGTGAAACAAAAGGCTTTTATTTTAAGAGTGCAGAATTATGCTTGATGAAATAAAAACAGTCTGAGTGAAAAACCTGATTTCAAAGCTGAAACTGCTCCGTAATCAGTCTCTTTATCAGTTTAGTTAATGTGTGTCTTATTAGGTATGATGTTTACTTGGATCCTCTTTATCTCAACAGGTCTAAAAAAAACCTTCAGAGATGTGCACAAATCTAGAAGATGACCATCTCCTGATGATATCAAATTCCCATCTTGCATCTGAATTTGGCACTTTAGATTTAATTTGTCTGACAAGGTATTGCTTGCATAGTTGCATGTTTACCGTCATTAAAAGGAATTCCACGACAAAACGTTCAGCATTCTTTTTTTTTTCTTTTTTGAGCATAATGCAATCAAATATTTGAAGAGGGATTGTGGTATTAGTGCTTTGTGGTTTTGTTCTCATTTTTTTTTTTTTTTTTTGTTTTTTTTTAGTGGAGATTTAACTCGCATTAGGTTGAACTTTATTCTGTAACACTGCTTTACGGTACAGCATAGACGTTTCTACAGTAAAAACGTGTTTGCTGCCTGAGGGGCTGACGAATGACCATCATAAAAATCCCAAACTAAGTATGTAAAATGGTAATCAATGTCTTGTTTAGATATCTAACAAACGAAAAACATCCAATATACTGCAACGAGCAAAACCTGTGCAGCTCTTTATCCTTGTAGCAAACATGAATAGACGTTTTAGAAATATGTGTTACCAACACAGACGGAGAATTTTTAGGATTTACTACTATGGCGGAAAAAAGAACCAGGAGCTTGGCGGAGGGTCTGGCAACAAGGTGGCAATTCACTGAAAATCAGCAACTCTGGACTTTGAAAGAGACACCTTTGCGCTGCTGATAAGACCAAATTCGGCGCCCTGGCAGCCATCAATAGCCCTCGTCAGTGAATCTAGCGCTGACAGAACCCCTCTGTTGTGAAAGGTCTCCCTGTGTGCTGATACAGAGGAAGTGGAACGAAGCCAGAGCAGCTGGGCGCGGAGAGGAGAATCGGAGCTTGTTGGGAAGCTGGCAGGGGGAAGATGGAGGAGACGTGGCGGGTAATTGGAGCGCGGCGATATCCGCCATCTTGGCCCGTTTACCTTAATAACAGCTTTGATTGAGGTGAATAGGCCCATAAAAGGCTGTGGTGGAGCTGATAAGCTTTGGAGGGCTTGGCCGGTGCTGCCAGCATTTTGGCATTCTTTAGGACTCTTGGCTTCCTGAAGCCGAGACCTGGATCTGCAAACGACGGGCACCTGGGACTCCAGATGTCCTGGGGAGGAATCTCTGGTGGCATCTCCAAGCTGGCATTAGAGCCTACTGTGACATTCATTGCTCAGTCTGGCATGAGTGAAGTGGCGTGCCAGCTTCCTATCAGCCCCCACATATCTGGCTGAACGAACACTGCTGGAAGTCGTGCTTCCTTCTGTGGGGACTGAAGGAAGAAGAAGAAAAAAGCAAGAAAAAGAAAAAAAGCGCCGGAAACACGGAACACACTGCTGTGCTTCTCTGACAGTTGGAAAGGTGTATCAAAACAACACGGGGCTTGTAGCATCAAGCCCCCCCCCCCAAAAAAAGAAAAACAAATTAAAATCCCCCCTTCCTCCCCCCAAAAACACCCAAAAACGCAATTTTCCTTGAAGTATCCGATGAAACCCAAACTGCAGCTCCTTAAGCATAGCAGATTGTGCACTCCGGCAATTAGGGCTGCTTTGAAAAATTAGTTTTCTTTTCAGAACATAGTAATGCTTACTTGAAATGAAATGAAGCAGCATTAGGGAGTGTTTGCTCCAAAACGACAGAGAGGAGAGAAAGAAAAAAAAATCCCGCTTACGGAGTGGTGCTAATACTCGATGGGCCATATCTGCTGTCTCACTTGAGTTTCAACCTTAAAACATAAGTAAAAACGGTGAAACTTCCCGGCTCTCAAGAGAGATTCTTTTGGACTGTATTGCAACATTATGGCTTTCGCAATACTGTTCTGGATAAAGCACATTTTGGTGATAATTGTGACCTCTTCCACACTAAAAGATTCACGAGCGACTTTGGAAATCACTACCACTTTTTGACTACGCAAAAAAAAAAAAAAAAAAAAAAAAAAAAAAAAAAAAAAAAACTCCCCACGCCTCCAGATTTAAAGGAACGCAAAGCGTTAGCGTACGCTCCCAAGTGGGATTTCCCCTTTAAAACCACTCCTATAGCTCCGATTTCAAAACGTATTCCAACAGCTACATTTTCTCCCCGGTAACTAAGTGCCTCTCACAGCTATTTGCCTTCTATCTGTGTATATAATTTTAGGGCCAAGTGTATAGTTAAGCCTGTTAAGTTTGCAGCAGTCACAGGAATGGTCACCCCGCTGGGGGAGGTGGTGAACGAACAGCCTAAAGCACACTGTTCCACCAGGGAGAGAAAAAAGGTGTTTAATGAGATGTTCACGCTCTGTTACCTGCCTGACAGAAACCATCTCACTCACTCACCTTGTTTGCCACTCAGAGCTCTCTGTACAGGCTGCCAATTAACACAGGCTCTTAAATGCCTCATAGACAAAAAAAAAAAAAGAAAAAAAAAGAAGTTATTTTAAGCAATCTTTTTTCATACTTTTTTTTTTTTTTCTTTTCAAAATTTCTGCCACATGATTTTCAGTGTGCCGGTTTGGATTGAGTATGCCGAGATGCCAGCAGTTGACTTACAGTTAATTCGGCTCGTTTTAATAAGTTAATGTCAATGTGTGTTAGTAAGTGTGAATAAACACACAGCCTAATGAACTTAGAGTGTGAAGCGTTGAGCAGTCGTTTAGTGATAGTTCAGAACTCTGGACTGCTCAGGTTAATATTTGTTAACGATCATGTCCTACGGATGCACATTTAGGTCTTTTATATATACATACATACATATATATATATATATATATATATATATATATATATTCTGCCTTCTACATATATATATATATATTCTACCTTTTATATATTTATAAAAGGTAGAAAACAATCATAAAACACAAGCAGATGCACTTGTGTGGCTGATGACACAGCACCTGTTTTATTACTTAACAGAGAAAGTCAAATGAATGTTTCCCTGTTGGGAAAACAGAAAAGAAAGGAGTGAGTGTTTTTTCTCCTCATTAAGGTGTATTCATTTTCTGTTTAACAAATGTATCTTATCAGATATCAAAGATGGCGCCACAGATGGCAGTCTCCGTACTTTTCTCTCTTGTCCTTTGAGTGTTGATTCCAGCCAGTCCTCTCAAGGCATCTTTTTCTCAATTTTTCATCAGCCCCAATTTTTACCGAGATCTTGGTTGGTAATTCGGTGGTTCTCGATGGGAATTACAGAAGACACCGACTAGGTGTACAGGTAGGCCACGTATACGCGGGCAAAAAAACACAAACTGACTTTGGCTATCGGGGCAGCTAAATGGAGCCAAAACCCCGCTTGGCTGTTCAGCAGATGACCTGACATTAGTTTGGATTGGTCTGAAAAACACCACTACACCCCCCACCGTAAGCAGAATCCTCCTCTGGCAGACGACCCAAACAGCTTCTACTGCAGGTTTGAAAAGCAGCTGTTCTTACCTCCCATCAACTCATCCACATCTCAGCTTGACACAAAAGCTCCACATGCACCACTCTTCAGACCCCTGCCTGGACACAGACTGTTTAGACTTTCAACTTCAGGTCAGCGCTATTTGCAAAAAAAAAGAAAAAGAAAAAAAAACAAAAAAAACAACAACAAAAAAAACAGCTACCACAGGGACAGCTTATTTCCCCAGACTGTCCTGCTGATGATGCCCAGGTTGATACAGTGCATATTTGCTCTAATGCAACCTTGTCTCCCAACAATACTTTTATATATTTAAGCATAAAATATTTTGAGAGAAAATTGGAACCAAAATCAATCTCCTTGTTTGTGAGCACAAACTTGCTGAATGAAACTGATTCTGAAATATGATTACGAGTCTGTGCAACTCTCAACTGGTAATTATTTACATATGAGTTTTCTTGAATTCCTCTAAATCTCTTGTGACATGCGAGTACTTTGCTTACGTATAAGTTGGGCATAAAATGATCTAGAACAAAATTGCAAAGGGGAAATCTTTGTTCTGCAGTTATTCAAATGAACTTTTACGGAGTAAAAACAGTAAAAAAAGAAAAAAATAGAAGAAAAGGTTGAGTCTGAGTATTGCAAAACTCAAATTCAGCAGTCTGTTCTGAGCCAAAGGTCAACATGTCCATTTTCAAGTCTGCCGTGTGCTTACAGTACAAAACGAGGTCCATCTCGTGACACTTGTTGAGGTCCACGCAAGCACTCGCGCGTACAGTTGATCTGACAGATGCACGCTCTGCTCGGGTGACCTCTGTCTGTGAACTTTAGCGGTCCCCTAATGCCACTTTAGAAAAGTCAGTCATCACCCTTGACCTTGCAGTAAAGGTGGAATGAGCCGTTTCTGACTGACTGAGAGCTGCGTACCTCATGCCACTGCCAAATTCATCAAGAGATGAAAATGTGACGGGACATTTCAGCTCTACTCAGGTAAGGGATTTGGGATTGCGTCAGCAAAACAAACTGAATATCTGCGACCGAGCATCCTGTCTTAACTTTGATGCGTCTTAATGTGGAAACACAACGTGCAAATGCAATGGAAGAGCTCATATTCAGAACCACATGCATAACCTTTAACACAATAATTGCCCAGTAAACACACACACACACAGCTTGATCTACTGTCCTGTCTTTACCACAGTCAACATCCTGTGTGTTTTTTGGTGCAACACTCCCTTAGTCGGGGTGAAGTTAAGGCAAAGAGATTAATTCTTTGAAGTCAGAGGAACCAAACAGCGGGGTGATTAATAACAGCCCTCCATTACCCTCTGCACACAGATGGGATGTCGGGTTGAAGGTTGATGGGAGAACAGCACAGTGTGGGGTATTACACCCTGCCATACAGATTAGTGTTTGGACTTCAGACAGCACCCCTAACACTATCACCATGCCGCCTTGCACTATTTGTATCCTTCAGGTATCCTTCTACAGCGGTTGTGTCCATTTGTCACTGTGGCGTCTCTTGGAATCCTCTTTAAAGGAAGGTGGACAGGGGTCTTACTACTCCGAATTTGGATGATTTATGAAGCGGCGGGTTTGATCATGTTATGGTTTTGAACGTTAAAACCGTTCACAACGTGCAGAAGCATTTGACGATCATCCTTCATCTGTTTGAAAATAAAACTTGTATTTAGAATACTATTACTCCGATTTGACCACAAGTCAAATCCAGGGCAACTAATTGCCTTCAGAAGTCAATTACTTAGTAAATAAAGTCCACCTGCGTGTAACTTGATCTCAGAAATAAATAGAGCTGTTCAGTGGTTTGCTACAGAACGCTGGTGAACCACAGCACTGTTCACATCTAGGAATACCCCAGAGAGGTCAGGGATAAAAGTGTGAATTTGTGTATTTGCAGGATTGGTTTATTTTTCCATCATCTGAAAGTGAAACTAACATGGCAAACCTATGAAGATGTCATTGTCCACTTAGACCGACAGAATGGGCAAGAAGATAATCAATGAGAAAAAAAAAAAACAGCCAAGAAACTCCTGGTAGTTCTGGTGGAAGAATGCGCTGACAAACATGGCATTTATGGAAAAGAATGGCCTAAATGGATTTGAAAATCTGTGGCAAAATGTGAGAAAAATATGTTCACAACACTCTGAGAAAACTGAGCCTGTGCTATTGGAGTTAGGGTTGAGTTTGCATCAGTCTGTCGCATTAAAGGCCACACTTTGTGGCTTTTACTTATGACGAAAGTTTAAAAGGCATGAAATATTTTTGCAGGGAACTTTGAGAACCCAAAGTTGATAGTACAAGTTTTACGTCACTATCTTCAAACACGGTATCTTCACCTAAATGAAAATAAACATTTATTAGATCATTTCCCAGCAAAACTTTACAAAAAAAGAGGAGTACAGATACGTTGAATCTGTCAGTCACTGTAGACAAGTTTTGTAGGAAGCTATTTTAATTTATGCACAAAAACACAAGCAAACATGTAAGAAAGAGTTAGTTGCAAATGAACCAAAACAAATCAAATAGATTAAAAAAAGAGAGAAGAAAACAAACAAAAATAAACAAGTTGCGGTACATGGGTAAGCACTGAAGCCGAGAGTCAGAGAAACAGTACTCGCTATGTATGCTCTGTCTGTATAGTTAATGCCAATAACATTCTGCTTTCACAAACACATATTTATGACTCAGAAGTCAACAAAATAGTGAACACTATCAAAATTCAAAAACAATATTTTTTTTCCTTATTCTTTTACAAAATATTTATAAAAAGTACTACGGCAATGGTAAATTGAGGCAACCTGCTATGAGTACTCCCACACAATTGCCAAAATGTGGACACAATGTTGCTTTTCTTTTGTACTCTACACACTTGAAACAATGAGTAAATGCATAGAAAATCTAGACATAGGCATCAAACGTAATTTCCTGTACAAAAACATAAAAAAGGGGAAAAAAAAATTATTATTTTTTTACATTTATAACTTGTATTTTTTGTAGCTACTGAAAAGAAATAAAGCAACAAAAAACAAACAAAAAACAATAACATAACCAATGTTGACCACAGACATCAAATATCTACATCCTGAATCTACGACTGGAGTTGGACATTGTTCCAACCGTCAGGTTGGGCATTACCATTGTAGCGAGTGGTAAAAACCACCGGTCATTCCTACAGACTATTTGTTTTAGGACGTCTGACGCGAACCCCATAACCAATAACAGCATCAAACTCTGGAACCCTGGAATGTGATCCATCATGCAAATTGCAACGGAACAGCAGAGCAAACACATCAGATGAAGTCATGCAAAGCAATTTGTGGTCATTTCCCATCGTTACAAATACAGGTCTGTCTTAGGGGCATCAGGGGAAAAAAAAAAAAAAAAAAAATCAGATTAGATGTTACTCCCCAAAATATCCCGCAGCACTGGAGATCCAATTGTCCATTTCTCTTGGCGAGTCCAGGTTTTTCCAAGTGTACCCCAAGGCACCTGAGAGAAAGTGGGCATTTCCCTCTTTTGGCAACACCAGAATGTTTGTGTTTTCGTTACATACCAGCTGCCACCGAGTGTCACCGTGGGAGGATCCCACATAAGGTGTTACAAATCTCAATACAAAGCACAAGGAAGGGGTCAAAATGGACAACAGGGGTAATGATCTCCGCTATAGAAGTCTGGGGTTAATAGTCATCATAGGTGTTGAGGTCGGAGAAGTATGCATTGGTATAAGTCTTCCCGGCAAGCTGTGGGTTGAAGTACTTATTCCTTTCCTCCAGAATCAGATTGTTTTTGTTGAAGCCCTGCAAATAAAGAAAAGAACAAAAAAAAAAAAATAGATGGAGAGGAGAAATGAACAGGAGTCAGTATGGGCATTTTTTTTTCCCACAAGTTATGGATCAAGTGATTATTCAGCCCAGATGGCAAGGTAAAAGTAAATCCAAAGGAGCAACATAAATCAATGGGAGACTGCTCGGTGAATGGAACATACATTTCACAGAGCAAGGTCAGAGCATTTGCAAACAGGCCGGAAAAATGAGAAGTCACCACAGGGCTAAATTATTTTGATGCACATCCGAATGTCCACCTCTGTCATCTCTAATACCCAGCATCAGCGGTTTTTATGGCCCTCGGATTGTCGGTCCTCCAGGACAATCAGAGCCATAAAAATCGATCAAAGGCGAGTCGCATTTCTGTTAAACAATCAGGAAGAACTATTGGGACGGGTGGGGGGCGTCTTGTCTATCCCCGCATGACACAGTAAACATGGAACGAGCCTCTGATGTGCTGCTCAGTACAACAATTTGGCAAATAGACGTGTTCATATGCAGCGTGTTGTAGTGGGAAGTGTGATGGGAGTCCCCCTGGGGCGGCGTAATTGAACACTTGATGATGCTGCATTTACAGCTGATGGATGTTTCCGACAAGTGAGCTGAGCAAAAAAAAAAAAAAAAAACCTCATATTTTGCTGCGTTCCGGTTATGTGATTTGCAGACAAAGGGAAAGCAATCAGCTCTCCTGCAGCACCAAAGATGGTTATGTATCTCTGCAGGTGTCCACTTGGTTGTCTTTAAACAGCTGTGCAGCAATGCTTGTTTGCATCGTCATCTACTGTGTCCTCTTCCTTTCAGCATATTATAATGGGCTTAAGAATGATTAAGTTGGAGTTTTTGGTACGGCAGACACAATTTGCCTAAATGGTAATGTGCCGTTAGTGACAGAGAGGTAACAGAGGAAGGTAATAAGCCAACATTACAACTATATTTCCTTTTCAACCCATCCAATCAAATGATCAATTAAAAAATACAGCATAACATGAAGGACAAACAAACGACAGACATGCAAATGTAAGCACAAAAAAGGGGAGGGATACACTGCCTTCTCGCAAGCTGGGAGAGAGAAGGGAGGCAGCCATGATGGAAGGATGAAAGGGGGTCTGAGCAGAAAAAGAGAAACTAGAGTGCTGTACTCCCAACCTGCCACGCACAGGAAGTGCCACAGGAAGTGCAAGGGCAGGACTCGTTTGGGAACAGGAAGTAGTACTGGATGAGGGGAGGGGGTCAAAGAGTTGTCGGGGTTTTGGTTGGAGTGGGGAGTCAAGAAGCGGGATGTTGTTGAGGTTGGTTAGTAGAAAATCTCCAGTCCACGCATAGACACCCCCATGTTAGCAGAGAGAGGCTGGTGCATGGCAGGGTCGTCCAGAGGCAAGAGTACCGACACGTCTGGCTGCAGGAAGGAAAGGAACGGGCAAGAGTCATCCTCAAAAAAAAAAAAAAAAAAAAAAAAAAAAAAAAAAAAACCATATTTTATTTAATAGCAGCCTTAGAAAAATTAACTATACACACAATGCTGTGACAAAGTATCCTTGTTAGAAATTTCTTCTGTTTTTGTTGTTCTGGAACACATAAATGTTTTAGCTCATCGAAACCTTGATAAAATATGGATTAACTGTGATTGAGCTTGTTTTTTTTTTTTTTCAAAGCTGATCTTACTTGCCACAAATGGGGCCTGAAGAATCACAAAGTCTAACCTAAACTTAAGCAGAACCTCTCTGACATCATAAAGCAGATTAAAGATTCATACGAGCAACACATTACACAACAACATTAAGAAATTCAAGATCTGACGAGAAACAAAGTTGTCTGTTGGTGTGAAAAGGGTTCAAAAGTAAATTTCTTGCACTGAGAGCTCAGAGACAAGTCATCCAGGAGGACAGTAAAGATTGAAGTTCATAATTCAATATGGGTATCCAATGGTGACGATAACTACCATATAGCAAAAAGGCCACAAAAGCAAACTCACCAAGCTAAATCTTGATGATGCCCAAGACTTTTGCAAAGACTCGGTGCCAGTTATCACAAACAAGTGACAGGAATCGTCACCACTAAGGGTGGCAAAACATTAATGTCATTAGGTTTACGGGGGAAATTGCTTTTTCACAGTGAGCCAGATTGGTCTTCCCTTAATAAATGAAATCGTCACTTAACAACTGCATGCTGTCTTTAATCAGCCTAGATTTGTCCAGTGTTAACAAAACCAGAAGAAATCTGTATGCGGCCAAATTCTCTTTCAAAGTGCTGTAAAATGCAGTTAGATCCTCCAGCAAACCTCAATGAAGGGCGTCTAACTTTTTGTGCAGATAAACGGCGAGTAACGCAACTTGAGTAAAAAAAAACAAACTAAAACTACATCTTCTGTTCATCATTTACTTGCGTAATAGCTAAAAGGACGCATATAATGGTGTTTCATACTTATTAGTTGAAACTTCACCGCAA
The DNA here is from genome assembly GCF_001443285.1 of Poecilia latipinna. NCBI lineage: Eukaryota > Metazoa > Chordata > Actinopteri > Cyprinodontiformes > Poeciliidae > Poecilia > Poecilia latipinna. The sequence goes on along the minus strand of NW_015112780.1, from coordinate 170,117 downwards.
CATAAGGTTGTTTGGGCTCTCTGATTGAGCGTTGGAGGCAAAATGTGCTGCTGGAAAATGACTCATTACTCACTTGTCATGCAGCTCCCTTTGCATCTTCACACCGACTGTCTACACTCATATCTGCCGCTATCTGCAACTGCACTAACTGAATTATGCTTGATACTCCTGACTCTAATTGCATGACAGATGAACTCCGTCTCCAAACCCTTGAAGAAATTACATTCGCAGAAGTTTGCTCCGAGCCAAAGGAGCCGCGCAGGTTTTAACAAGGCTACAAAACATTCTCATATACGGGAAGCGCGTTTGCAAACAGAGATCAAAGTATTTACTTAGTTGACGTCGCCGATGCTCACGACTTCCTCTGTGAGTTTAAGGTCGCAAACCTGGCATGTTTATTTGAAAAAACGAAAATTGAATAAAGTCAACTATAGTAAAAACCTGAATAAAACTGCCTGCCTGTTTAGCCAGGGGAATTTTCCCTCATTTTTGAAGGTGTGGGGAAATCACCATGTTTGGACAAAAGCAAAGACCTGCAAAATTTTCTGTCTACTTTCAATTTTCTTTAAATGCGTGCTTCTTGCTCGTATCCCAAATTGACCAGGCTTCTGTGATGTGCTATTTGGTGGTGTTAACCACACGTCCATTAAATGTTTGCAGTCAAACCAAAACGTGGCTGCTTGACTTTTAACTAGCCTCTTTCCACTGACTCCCAGTTCTTTTTAGGATTTAAAAAAATGACTTTTTGTCTTAAAATACTTGGCACCTCAGTGTCTCTTAAACCCGCTACTCTTGCACCCTAAACCGTTCACTTTAGGGAAGACAGTGTGGTCTAACGTAAAGCACACCTCATTAGGTTATTTTAAAATGTAACTTATTACGTCTTTGTGATTTAGAAAAAAACATTATGTGTTCTTTTTCTGTTTTAGTTGGTTAAGAAAGGATTTGTTTAATTGGCAAAAGTTTGTGGGGGTTTTTTTGTGGGTAAAAACCGAGACACTTCACTCCTGTATCTCAGATAGAGCCCTAGCCTGAGCATGGAGTGCCTGTGGAGAAGCGCTAATCACCAGCCCATTTCTGGCCAAACAGCCTGAATGTGTCAGTGGATAAGAGGCTATTTGTGCCAGGAGACGAGCTGGACCACTCTAACTGGCCCTGATACATCTGACTATCTGCACTTCAGGATGCAATCGCAACCCAAAAAGCTGATCTAGCCACAGGGCCCCTTTGCCGATTACATTTAATATCACACATCTAATTTCGTTCTAGGATTTTAAGAGAAAGCAGTGAAGCGCCCCAGAAACGGAACAGATTCACACAGTGAGACAGACGTGGAGAAGATGAACGCACCGCCGCCTACCTGTTACGTTAGCAGAGAGTGTCAGCAAGTGACAGGAGGGGGTGAGACAGTGACAGTCAGTAAGGAGAGTATTTAATCACAGCTGACACTGGCAGCAGAGCTACTGCTCACTGACTCAAAGGGGGTGTTTAACATCCACTGATTAGATCAAACCGATCTTTCCCTCTGCATATGCGAACATCTGTCATATTGTGACCCGGGGTGAACCGGGAGCGTGTCCGTCTACAGACCTTGATGGCTTCCACGGTGTCGTATTTGTCCAGTTTGTTGATGTGGTTGGTGATGCTGGTGTTGAGCGGGGCGGCGGAGATGGGGTGGATGACCGTGGCGTCGTGGGACTGCTGCTGGTAGCGCTGGCAGTAGGAGTAGACGAGCAGCGTGACCAGGCAGCCGAGAATGGAGCTGCTGAGACCCACTGCGATCATGTGGAAAAGGTTGAAATCTGAAAGGGGGAGGAACGGGGAGGCATATGAGCAGGCCCGACTGTGAAAGGGGTTGTTGTGAAATAATTCATCCGCTCAGATAGTTATTGATGTAATAAGTGGCATTTCTGCAATAAAACCTGCTTAAAAAGGGGGCTATTAACATTGACAACTTCCTTTCCCTCTTTTTGAAGTCGTATTCATGACAGTGAACCTGTCGACACAAACCGAGTTAAGCTCAACTCTTTATACACTAGCTCTGGGTCAAGTCTCTGACTCTTCTTGACATTATATTTAACATCTGAGACAGTGCGAGACTTTGGTTCCTGTCTTTAAGCGCTGCATTCAAAACCGTGTGGAGAGGAAAAGTACAAATTCAAAACTGGCCAATTTTGGATGTTGGCAAGGGCTTAACCAGTCCAATAAAATCCACTCTACATGCAGCAGCTGTGCAGTGCATCCTGCAAGCTAAGTAAAACAGATATACACTGCATATTGATGATACGCTAACTGTAGCATTCCTAAAACCCCCCCATAAAAACAAGGCAATGGGAGAATGTACACCAAAGGGCAAAAAAGGTCATAAAGCAAGCCTCCGACGGCTTTACAAAGCAAATTTCTTGAAAACTTGAACAAAAGCTCTGCAAGATGAAAAGACTTTCTTTCTTTTTTTTTTTTTACCAAGAATATGTGAGATGCCAGGTGCAATACCCTTCCTCCTTCTTTCTGTCTTTCACACTCGCACATACAGATGGGAATTACCTCCACAGCGCCTCTCCTCCTGACTGGAGCGTGCGATGGAGACTTCTGAAGGAGAAGACGGAAAGCAACAAAGCAGCAACGTTAGCATGAACAACACCGCCGCACATGCTTGCTTTTTGTCACCGACGGCTTGCTCTCCTGAAGGTAAGCACGGAAATGTGTTGAAAATCGTTCAAACTTCGAAAGCTAATCAAGGCTGTGGCACCTCGAGTGGTTTATGAAAGTATCAGTTCCCATTAGAAGGAAATGAAGTACAGGACATTGGTAATGAACCCTAATGGACTACCTTTCCCATAAAATGGGATGAATGGGGGTTATAAAAAGGTAGATGGGTAATTCTGTAGAATTTCCTAATGAGCATTATATCCTATTTAATTAATACAGAAAGGTTACAAACATGGGGTTCAGTTAAATGTTTGCTCTGTCGCATAATTACTTTCCTCGTCTAAAGTTTGTGTTATTCGAATTACAGCAAAAATACTTAAGCAAAAAAAAAAAATCGCTTTTCAATAATTTGGTGTCTCAGTTGCGTTATGTGAAGCTCAAGCCTGCCGTCTTGAAAGCAGGAGCTTTGATGATCCTGGTTTAGAAGAGATGCAGAGATCAATTCTTTTCTGTGTCTAGCATTACCGACTGTCAATAAGGAGATGCCTGCATGAGCCAATGTCAATACTAACAGTGTGAGAAAGACAGGAAGGTGTGTGCTGTATATAATGGAGCTTATCGTCATGATTAAATTTGATTATGACCCTTAACTTGTCCCGCTCTTCGTCATAAGCAGCCGATATAGATTTATCAAACGGAAGAAAAGTTGCTCGGTTTTACGTTTCTCTGCGGACGATTGACATTCATTGCCGGTGTGCGGCTCCAGCCACCTGTAACCAAGCCACACCAAGACATTAGGAAAGCAGAAAAAGGTATCTGCGAATCACTCGAGTTTTTTCTCGTGAAAATTAAAAGCCTTGAAGTCCCGATGAAAGGAAAAATGAGACGGTTTCACGAACAGCAGGTTTTTGCTCTCAGCTACCAGTTGGAATCCGTTTCTGCATTGTCGACCGTGATAGGGCCGGCAGCAGCGGGGGGGAGGGGGGGATCCCACAGATTTTGCCTAACAAAAGTACGTTTGCAGTAATAAAGAGGCCCGACTGTGAACAACTTGACAAAAGCTGCCTCTGAAGTGGGAAAATATCTACACCAATTAAAACATTCAGCATTAAAAGAAAGCGAAAGATTTTTTTTTTCTTTCTTTTCATCAAACTCAGTTGTGACCATCAATAAAGAATTATTTTTTTCTAATCAAATTTTACTGAACCTGGACAAAAAGCTGGAACTGAGATGAAACAGATTAAAAATGAGTTAACACAGAAAGCAGCTGTTTGGGTATAAGAAAATTGGGCTGAAGGAAAAATATGCTCTCCTGTTCCTCAGTGAATGACAATTACTTAAAGACTTTTGATGCTTTGCACTGCTCGCGTTGTGCGCCGACTATTGCTTGATCAAAGAGGTCAACTGCTCATCTGTGGAAATAATGCCATTAAAATAATTACTTGTTCTAAAATATCAAGATTTCTGGTGCAGAAAAGAGGTTTATATCTAAAGCCTGAATCCTTTGATAGTTGCCCGGTAACACACTCGCTCGTTTAATGGAGCGAATAATTAAATGTAACATTTTCCACTACATATAACTAACAAAACGGGGCTCAAAGTAAACATTATAACACCTAAAAGTAATCAATGTGTTACTATGCTTGGGAACAAGGCCAATGAGGCCTCCCTGTCTTCCTTATCTCATTTCCCAAATTTTCTCATCCATCTTCATTCCCTCTTTTCTCCTCTCATCCCACTTGACATTCTATTTTTATGCCTTTCAACTTCCTCATCCCTCTTTACAACCTCTTCTTTCCATCCCACTCATCAGCCTCATATATAACTCAATTTCATTTAACGCATCCTTTTCATCCCGCTTTAGGTCTCATTTTCATTCTTATCATCCCTCTTTCAATTCTCTCTCTCTCTCTCTTTCTCTCTCTCTTATTATTCTCATTCCCCCTCTCAGTCTTGTCTTATCCCGACCACTTTTCACTCACTGCAGTGGGATGGTTGCTCGATACCAAAATCATTCATATCGTGTGACGATGTCCACCAATAAAAGCGTCCTAACCTAACAAAGTCTCTCTGGTATGACGTGAGTTACGAAGAGAGCTGGAACACATTTGCCTTCTGCAAAGAAAGAAACTGAATCCAATCTTCCAAGGTTTTGCTTCCTTTACTGTATAAATCTTCCTCCGGGGTCAGTTTATCAGTAAGTACCTGTTTTCTTCCTGCACTCCTTTCTCCACCTATCCCTGCTTATTACACCGACTTTAGAGTGACTCTAAATTTATGACAACGACAAAACTAGAAAGGCTCCCACTCACTAAGCAACAAAGGCAAGTCTGTCATGGAAACGGTAAAACTTCTTCTTTTACGTGTAGCAACGTAATCAAAGAATAATTTCTTCGGTTTTAGATAAAATAAAAAAAAACAGAGCTTTCACTGCGGTACTTAAGCAGCAGAGCTCACCCACAATGTAATCACATCCTGGACTCGGGAGTTGTTCTTCAGAATGTTTCTAATTCAACCCAAAAGGCTGAATTATCTCCCAGCCTGACCTCTAACACGCTTCGAGAAATCAATAATGCACTCAATTATCACAGGTTTCTTGAAAACGAACTGAATTACCACTGCGCTGGTGGTGGCGTACGCTCCTCGCGCTCCCCAGGATGTGTGTTAAATCATGCGGAAGTGACATCACAAAGCGTGCCATCACCTGGTATAAAGTTGGAGTCAGGGGAGCAGGGTCTGGTCTCGCTGCTGTTTCCTGAGCACTGGTTTCCAGTGGGGAAAAGGACGTCGCAGTGACGCACTCGCAGCTGGGCGCCGCTGGAGTCACAGTGGGACCACTCGGACCAGCTGGACCAGCTCTCTGGAAAACACAGCAATGGCAGCGTTGTCTCACACAGCCTGCTGAGTGCGAGTCTGCGCCGCGCCGAATGACTCCCTGTGCATTAGTGGTGCACAGGGACGCCCTTCGAGAGGCTGAGAAAAAAAAAAAGAAGAAAGAAAAACAACAAACCCGGGAAAGGAGAGCCGCCTGCATCGGAGCTCTCTCGAGTCTTTTCCACTTAAGAGGTGGAAAATGTTTGTGTGTACCTGGACAAGTCTGCGTGTTGCACAGCGCTTCCTCGGTGTGCAGACCCAGGCAGATGTCTCCTCCGTAGGCTGGCGGAGGGTTGCTGCAGGTCCTCGTCCTCATGTAGTGTCCTCCTCCGCAAGTCACAGAGCACTTGGACCACGAAGACCAGCAGGACCAACTGCCGTCCACTGAAACCAGACGTTTTTCATAAATACTTAATGCGGAAAGATTGCGCGATTTACTCAAATTAGTAGGCTTCCCTTTTGGTACTGAATACAGAACAGGAGGAAACAGTCAATGTTAGTAAGTCATTTTCACACCATTTGATTTTTCAGACCTAGCTAGTATTTTGACCAGCAAGAGGGGAAATTAAGTAATTTGATTTTGGTTTCGTTCACAGGCACAAATATGTTGTCATTGACAAGGTCCTGGTATGATATCAGACTGCGGTTATTTTGCTCTGAAAAAAAAATCATCAAGTTTAAAAATGAAGCTTCCTAGTCCAGTCCATCCATTTTTGATAAGGCCAACATCGGGGCCATCCAAGAAGCGCAATGGTGGCCTCTTTTATCATACCAGGGGGTTTATTGGACAAAGAAGACAGGAAACTCCTTCCAAATGCTTCACAACTCCACATCGCTGTACTGTGCTTGAAAGCAGGATCCTCAGCATATTTAACTCAACTCTGCCATTCCTGATAAGAAGAGTGATCAAATAGCCATCATGGCCAGGTCCTTGTTAATGGGCCTGGTGTAATGGCTGCAGCACATTAAATTAGTGGAGTGCATAAATTAAATAAATATTTGAGCTCATATTTGCAAATTGCACTCTTTTGGGAGTGAATGAATCCATAATCCCGTTGACTCAACTCTTGCTTTTAAAAAGCACGCTGTGTAGCCCTAACATCCCTAAACTCTCCCCACCAAAAAAAAATATTTAAAAAAAAATAAATAAAAAAAAATCACTAAAAGCCCAGAACTACCATAAAATTCATTACACTAATGATGCGTGCATGTAAGCTCTTTAGTTGAACGCGAGGACGGTTTTTATATTCGGAAAGTGTAGGTACTGCGCCGACTTTAAAGCATTTTCCAGCGTACAAAGTCTTCCGGGTCATTAGCAAAGACGAGTATCCAGAAGCACAATCCCGTGTAAACTTACGTTTATATCGACGACACCCAGACATGCAAACAAACGTGCATTTACGCGAGTCAAGCAGGTAGAAACAAAAAGAGAACAGGGAGCACAAGTATGTGGAAAGCTTTCACACGAGAGCCTGAGCGGAGGTAAATATCCCTTCCCGATCATTTGTTTAACACCTCCCTTCATTGCAGCAGCCTGAAACCCTCGTCTCATCTCCTTTTAAAGACTCAAGGATGGCTGGCGGCGCTAAATGGGTAATTGAAGTTGCCGAAGCTTTTTGTCATCTCAGTGTAATTTCTCTATCGCAGAGTGACACATAAGTCGATTCTTAGCCCTCGATGATGTATCGCCTCATCGGAGAAGCAGACGCAGTTAAAACACGGATTCATTCGTTTCCAGAGCGGACGGACGGAAGGCGCGGCGCCTTTTTCTTTGCCTTCTCTTGCACAGAAAAACTAACACATTAAAAAAAGAAGGAGTGGATTAGCCATGGGAGGTTTACAACTGGTCTACCGGCGCAGTCTGCCAGCCTCAAAATAATATCTCACTTTCAGAGGGGTGCTAATTGAGGAGACATTAGTATTCATTGCTACCCGAGCCGGGTTAAGCTGGCCCCTTTGGGGGACGGGAGCATGGAGCTGTTCATCAACACACCGTAACTGTGGCATTACTGTAGTCAACATCCAAGAATAGGAATAACGCTTGTATTAAGGCAAGAGACGCTGCACAGAAAGAAAATCAAAGCATGTTCATGTGTCCTTTCGCTCCCCTGGAGCGGCGCAGTCTGCACGGATGAACCCGCTCTTTGATCTACCCCAAATCTTCCTCACGACCTGACAACAGCTCACTTTACGAAATACAAACTTGAGATGCCGGGGTGAGTTTTTAACCGAATTAATTAAAGCAGCGCTGATGGACTTTCAGGACAGTGTCCGTCTTAAACCTCGAACAAGTCATTAAGACGGATTGATTGAGGGGGAGTGGGGAGGATAAAACGGCAACCGATCAAACCCGCTTTTCTTCACGACGCTTCATTGATAAGAACTCGAGACGACGCCACACTTGCCTCTTCAGTGGCCGTGCTGAACACCAGGTGGGCTTAATGCTAAACTGAGTACTGGATTTCCAGTCAGACGGCTTTGCTTCCCTCGTCAGAGAGGGCATTCTTTTAATTAGAAAGCTTCCCCTCTTCTTCTGTCAGAAGACTGTTGAAAATACATTGTCTTGGGGCTTTTCACAACAGAATAAGGTCTTCCCATGGCTGGCAACATAATTACACAGCAATAGTAATTACATACAAGAGAGCCAGAGGGATTGTCTCCTTGATTCTTGGTCTAAATCTGGTCTCCGTCACACCTTTTATCTGCATCCGATTTCTTCTGTGGGTTTTAATGATTCTGTAGGTCATCTGTCACTGTTATTCTTTATCCATTAATCAAGAAGAAGAAAGAACATGTAGCTTCAATGCAGTGGGAGGTCTGTGTTTTTTTTTTTTTTTAATCTGCAAGAGTGAAAAGAGAATTTGCCATTTTATTGACTCTCTTAATTGTTCTGATCTTTGTGAATCTTCTGCTCTCTCTGTGACTGCTTGGATTTTTTTTTTTTATATTCTAAGCAATGTTCTTCTCAGATGTTAAAGCTAATTGAGCAAGTGATCTGAATAAGCTTGGAACTTTCTTCACAATTGTTTTAGTGCATCGTTGTGAACAGGAAGGAAAGGGATGCATTGTTTCCAAAGTGTCTCTGTGTCATCTAATAGATCTTAAAAAAAAAAAAAAAAAAAAAAAAAAAAAACCAGGTTTAAAGGGCCTTTAAACATCCTTTTAAAGTTTTTTTCCCCCTTTTTTTTTA
>NW_015112780.1:147592-158395 GCF_001443285.1 Poecilia latipinna | reverse complement strand
GAAGGGATTTTAGGTTTAAAAAAGATAATTGGCTAAATTAATAAAATATAAAAAAAAAAAAAAAAAAAAAAAAAAAGATCCAGTGTTAATGAGCCTATCAGCATCACTTGAAAGTGTTTGCTCACTCTGTATTGTAAAAGGTTTTCCAAATCGGTTTGATAATTGAGAAATTTCTTGTCCACGTCGCTCTTTAGGTCACTACAGATGTAGTTCTGGATTTGACCAGGCCATTTTAAAATAAACTTTCTTCAGATTAAGCAATTTTATTGTCACTTTGATGCAAAAAAAAATAAAATAAATAAAGACTTGACACTGGGATAGAGATTCATCTTCTAGCAGGGCATCAACACAGATAATACAGCCATAAAATGGTTTTTATGCGTAAAAAAACAGTAAAGCCATGTATAATTTTTTATTAAAATTCTCCTTCCAATGCCTAATATTGTGCCACTAAGTGATTCTGAATACAGTATGACAAAAAAAAAAAAGTTAATGTGAACACTTTTCCAAGGCGTTGTGCTTAATATTTGAAAATGTCCTACCTGGACAGGGCGTGATGTTACACTCCTGAAACTCCTGCGCCGGGCCCAGGCACGTCTGTCCTCCGTACCGCGGCTCTGGGCTGCTGCAGGTCCTCTTTCTGCTCCGAATGCCTCGACTGCAGTCTCTGCTGCACTGAGACCAGGAACTCCAGGAGGACCAGCCGCCATTCACCGTGTGGCCAGAGATCCTCCCCAGACGAAGAACTTCACCTGCGAGGTACAGAGATTTGCACAAGACTAATAACGAGACGCTTAAATTCCAGGACGAAGTGCGTCTCACCATAATGAATCATTTGAAAGATATGCAACTGGATTTTTAACACTTCACTCCATTCTAGGCAGCGTTGTGAGTATTTGACCAGGTGGAAAGTCAATCTGTGGGGAATGAGTAAGAGGTGCTACTTTTTGATGCTTTTTAAATGTATCATTTAAAAAAACGTGTTATTCAGAGGCACTGACGTGTTCAATGATACAGATATTTACTTTTGAGAGATGGGCTGAGGATTTTGAAAAAAGAAGCTGGATTTTGTAGGTAAGCCACGGTGTTGAGGATGATTCGAGGAATATACCAAATTGACTTAAAAAAAAAACTGTAACCACATTTAAGAGACTATAAATGAAGCTGTTTGACCTGCTTATTTTTTTTTACATGTCAGATTTGTATTTGTTCATCTTCCACAACATTCCTTTCTAAGATATTCCCAGAGGGCTCATACACTAACCCCTGCCAGTACGTCACCTCTACTCTGATCAGTCTAATTAAACCCAACTGAGCATGCCCTCACTTTTCCGCCCCCCGTTCCAACTGTTCGCTGCTCCGCAGGGCCGCAGACGTTTTTCTTAATATACTTCGTGTCAAAAATGTGATCCGTCATGCATTCCTTTTCATTCCAGAGATCCTACACGGACGACATCGGTCGACTAATCAGAGGTCTCTCGTCTGGAACCAGTCAGGCTGTGAGTTTTTAGACGAAATCCAAAGAAAAACGTCCTTTCAGTTAAACTGTAATCACTGCGTGCATTAATCAGCTCTGTGTTCAGAGGCAGACATCAGGATGATCAGAGAGGGATGGCTTTTTGCGTTGACCGAAATGAGGGAATCCATCTGTTTGACTCGATGAGAATCCCCTCCAGGCAGAGAGAATCACTGTCCGTGCACTTCTCTGATGAATCCCTCTCTCCTCACAAAACTTCGCTGGTGTGTTTTAAGCTGGATATTCACCCTTTTGCACATGCGCTGCTTCCTTTTTGGTAAGAGTGGGAATATAATTCACCCGCTGTTCAAAAGGACAGAAAAAACGCCCAAAAAAACATCCCGATTCTTGTTAATCTTTGCTTTATTACATGCAGTCACCGTCTCACTTAGCTTCCTTAGTGCCTCTTTTTTATCCCCGCTACTCCCCTTCTTCCTTCACCGTCGTTAACCGTGCTCCGTATTTTTCCGTTTCAACTCCTTTCCCCCCGTCCTCCAGCTTGGCCTTGCCGTTTCGTCAACGTGCTCTTTTCACTGACAGTTATCACTGCGCTCCTGCTTTGTATTCTCAGGGACGATGCGTTTACCCGGCGCAAATCCACGACCTCTTCATAACTGTGGCTGACCTTGCCGGTGCACAGGCAGGCTAACCTGGCATCACGCTGCCTTGAGCGCTGACAAGCACACCGAGGACTCCGGGGGCCCCTGCTTTTTATCGATTCTGAGGAGGCAGTGGAATGGACAGTCCCAACTTCCACTTTGACCTGTGCTCTTTATCAAGCCCTCTGGGAGCCGAAAGACTAGACCACCTCTCTGAAGGCAATGGAGAGATTCATGAACAGTCTTCTCAAAAGTGGACACGATCTTTACACAAAGATTTATTGAAATAGATATAAACAGACGATTCTTCATATTCTGCTCTACTGTCTGGCTGATGATGTAACATTTTGTCAGCTGCTTCTTCTGGGTAGGGGCCATTACGAGTCTCTGGACAACCCAAATCTTTGTGACAATATTGTTCATGTGTCAGCAGCAGTACCAGTCAGAGGGTGGCATAAAATCGTAATGTGGTGACATTATGAGCAGCAGAAGAAAAACAACAATGGAGCTTGTTTTGCAGAAACACATTAAGGTCAGATTGGCTCTTTTACCAGTCTTGACGTTGCATCCCTCAGGTACAACAAAAACTGTTTCTATTCAGGCTGCCTTCCCAAGATAAATAAATGTTTAAAAAAAAACAAACCTGAGTTGATGAACAAACTGCTGTTCTTATGCTGGAAGCTCATTGTATGTTATCAGACTTGAGATACAACGTCTACCAAAACTAATGGTACTAGGAAATATCTGGAGTTTTCTTATTGGAGAAGCTAAGAGAAAAAATAATAGAAAAACAAAATAAATTGTCTGCCCGATGATCTACGCATTGACATCATTCAGGGAAAGCTTACATTCAGCCGTGAATGTAAGCTGAATGTAGCAACTTAACTGGATTACTCAAAAGATTTTTTTTAAGAGGATACAGTTTTTAATTATTGATATTGTCCTCATAATTATCACAATTATGTTGTCAATTGCTGCAGCAAATTGAACTCTCCGTGTTTTTCCCTGTTTTTTTTGCACTTTCGCTTATGCCGCAGCATGAGCTCTCTTCTATTTTTTTCTACTTTCAAAATAAATTAGCAGTGTAATAATAAGAACTTCATTAAAATTCAGCCGTGCATTTCTTTTTTTGCTGCTTTCTTTTCCTCTTCTGAGTAAATAGCATAAAATGTACTTTGGATTGACAGGTGTATGCATATACACTAAGAAACTTGCCTTGCCTAGAACATGACTGTTCAGGGGCGAGACGAAATATTTTTCATACCTTTTCCCCTCTAAATAATTTCCTTTCAACAAAGCAAAAATGCATTTTTTTTTAAAGCAACACTTTCCTTTGATCACTCTAAATGCAGTGACATTGTTTTGTTTTTGTGGAGGGAAATGTTCTGCTTTGAAAGTATCAAAGTACATGATACTTTGCATGGACATAACTGCATACAGTGAAAGTCAGTCGTGAAATCTGTTTCACATTGATCAGAGCTCACGCTTCACAATTTTCTTAACCGTGTAATAATTCACAAACATTCCTGTAATTCCTGATTTAACGCCAAAAAGCTTTAATTGCAGTCAGCAAGTCACAATCTTCTTATCACATATTACATGCTCTATTTGACTCATCTTTGTCCATCACTGACCACACCGGTATGCTTGTCTCGCTTCATGCTCCGCTCAGACGTCAGCAGCTCCACTTTAAGGTTGCTCTTTGAAGTACTTTAGATATTAAATAGCCCCCTTTAATCCCAAAACAAACACCAGGAGCCTTTTCTTTAAAAAAAAAAAAAAAAAAAGGTCGAAACTAGATCGATTGATCCACCAAGAACGGTGCAGAACTGAAAGGATTTAATCCTCACTCTCCTGATGAGCTAGCTTCAGGAAGAGTAGAAAATATGGACAGAGTACAACATCAAAACACCTCACCTGCTTAACATCACATCCAGCTCACAGGCAGAATAAAAACTAAAGTCCAAAAAAAAAAACAAAAAAAAAACACCTTAGTGCAGAGAGGTGGATTAAATGAGGCAACATCAATACCCAAAACTGTGCAATCTTGTGTACTGTATGGACGAAATGACATCTGTGCTTCTAAAACAAGTGGAAGTGAGAGACAGAAAAGTAGCAAAATCACCACTTTCAGCAGAGAGGAGAGATCCGCTGTCAAGTTTCATCAACAAAAAAATAATAAAAGATCACACAGAGAGAGAGAGAGGAAAAAAAACAAAAAAAAACTGTCTTCCAAGCTGTCTTACATTGTACACTGCATGCTGGCTTGCCATTACTTGTCCTCCCCCTTTTACTTTACCTTTGAGATCATCAATGTCCCCCTGCGGACCAACCAATTTCTTCCAACATGCATGTGTGAAAGTGCCAATGTTACATCTTGTGAAAATTAGGGGGTTCGGGTTTGTTTGCAGTCGCACAACGTGACAGTATTTTCTGTGCTGTCCAAAAGAAGCTCTCCCAGGAGATTTTACCCAAATAAGGTTTGTCAGAGTGCAAAAATAAAACACAACCGTGAAAAAAATTCATGAGGGCCCCCACAGACATGCACGGAAACACAAATAGTCTGGTCATCGACCACTTTATGGGAACATCTGTTTATTTAATGCAGTCCAAAGCTTCACTGGCTGTATTGGATTGTATTACGAGGAAAGGAGTCCCATATACTACAACTGCTCATTACAACCTCAGCAATAAACTATAGGCAGAATTACTTAACGCAGCATCAACAAACACTGAATATACTGCTGCTTTGTTAATCATGGACCTCGTGGCTGTTTCTGGATTTTTTTTTTTTAATCAGAGAAAAATCCAGAATATGGGGACATGTGTAATGTGGGTACATGAGATTATGTCCCTATATTACATATTTCATAAAATATGGAGACATTATGCAGGTTAAATTAGTGTTCCTAGCAATTGCTTGAGTCATAGTGTTTGTTGTGGAAAATTAAAGTTATGGAGTATACGCCTTCAAAAAAGTTAGAGCTGCCTTTGGAATAATTCAATTTACACGAGGAAAGTCCAACAGACCTAATTTTCTAACGTTATAGGTCCTTAAATTTCTGTGAGTCAGCATTGCTTACTTCAAATCAAATGCTACGGTTATGCGGTCAATATTAGACTTAATATTTCAGTGCAAGAAGCAATCGGCAATCCCAGAATCTGAATCTCCAAGACAAAGAAAAAGAGGGTTCTCACACAAAAAGTAGACGATACAAATCCGACAAAAAAACCTAAGCAAAATAATGCATTTAATTATTAAACAATCGCCACACACTTTCTTGTTTAAAACCATTAAACAATTTTAATGAGTTTTAGCTCATTAAAATTTTAACAAGCTAAAACTCAAAGGCACATTTTAAGGATTTTAGGAGAAGTGTGAATGATTAGACACTTCCAATAAATTGGTTTAAGTCTGTGCAGCACTGCTGCTTTTCATAAACTCTAAAACCGTTTTTCACGTAACATTTTCTTCCAAGTTTATTTTCTATTCAGGAAAGCTAAATTGGTTCACTTCCATAGACTGCATGTTCTCATGACAACAAGGCAGGGCTGTCTTAAATGCATTAACAAAAACTAAAGCCTTGAATAGAGATAATGGGTGTAACCCTTGGTAGCCTTTCTAATCAGACACTTTGCATGCTTTCATAGAAGTTTGATTGAAAAAACATTAATGCATTAAGCTGAAGGCCTGGTTTATTTATTTATTTTTAACACTGGAGTCGTAGCTGCATATTAAAACCTCTGAAATAAAACATGAGACTTATGAGTATGATTTTCAAGAAATGCACTCAGGTGCGACACTGTCCCCGTAATGAAGGATACGTCAAAAATCACTTCTAGTTTTAGGCCAAATCGAAGTGAAATTAATCCTATTGATCAAATATTCTCTTTGAAAAATACCCTGGGACTAATCAATTTTCTAATTTGCGTCCAATTTGGTGGAATGAAAAACGAACCTGGCTGCAAACCAACATTTAAAAAAAAAAAAACAACAACAAAAAAACCCATTTAGCCATTTTCTGCAACGCCGTCTGAGTGCCCGCACAGTCTAAGTTCCTGCGGCAAGGTGACACGTGGAGTTTGCTCTGCTGCAACTTTCCAGCTTCAATAGAAGACATGAATAAAGTGCAGCTCATGAGATTTTAATGGGAAACGCGCTCCGTCATCTCCGTCATCTGACAGGTTACACAACGCAAAGTCAAAACAATCAGGAGAAACCGTAAAGTTTACGTGTGCCGGAAACCTGCACCATACAACGGCGGTGTAACAATCCACGGACTAATATGCATGATCAAACTATATGTTATCGCGTAGAAACGAGTGAGGACAATGTGTCGTTTATGAAGACAACGTGGTCTGTTTTCTGGAATTGCACTGGCGACGAAAATGCATGCACAGCTCCAACACTGCCTACGATCATCACAAACCGAGCAGAGTCTGCTTACAGGGTGGAGGTGTGAGGTCTGACATTGAGGTGTAAGGAGAGAAAAAAAAAAAAAAAACATCTGCTCAACGTCAGCAAAACCAAGGAGCAGGCTTGAGGCTCGGGGTGGGGTGAGGGAAGCTTGGCAACCCTCCATCTATATAACAGGAAAAGCAAAAGTGAGGGTCAGCTGCTTCAGATTTTTTGGGATTAACATCCGCTGAAGCGTTGGGCTTGACACAGACTGTTAAACAAGAAGGTTTGGGACAAGGTGGAGGCTCTGCATGGAGTCCAGTACACTCATCAAAAAGATTTTCCCATTTCGCATCGAGGAGCTTGCTGACTGGCATCATTCGGTCTGCTCTGAAAATCTGCAGAGGATTGTTTGCACCGCACCGCACTAAGCTAGGAATGGGGCTGCCACCGATCACATACCTCTGCAGCTTTAATATGCCTGGAACAGATGTTCTCTGGATCCAAGTATTTGAGACGCCCCACTCATTTCCCTACTATTTAGTAAAAAAACAAAACAAAGAAAAGCTGAATGAGTTCTAAAATTAGCAAGAGCTCAGGGAGTTCTGAGACATTTACCCATTTGTCTCAATTCCGATATCCTCATAAGTTATTAAGCATATTCGAAGCAAATCTGACAATGTGCTTTCATTCAGCTGCTTTTCACCTTCCAGATGACAATCTAAGGGGAGGAGGAGTCTCGTGGCATTTTAGGTTTGGACTGGGAACTCAGGAAAATCGCACTGCAAAGTCCAAATAAAGTGCATGCGTCTGCAACAAGTTCACGATCAGAACTACGTTGACATACCTGTGCTGCATCAAGTCAAATACGGAAAACAAAACATAGTAAGACATGGTAAAAAATTTTTGGCTATTTTGGTTTCAGGCAAAAACCACAGTCAGCATGCATCAAGCAGGCTGGTAGTACAATCTTAATTTTCTCAAACACCTACTTTCTAAAAAATACATTAAAAGAAAAGAGATTCCTTTTGATCCTCTATTTAAAGGCATTCTTATAAACTTTGTATCTTACAGATAAAGCGATTCACATACTTTAGGGTGGTACCTTCTGGCCATTTTTTTTTTTTTTTTTTTTTAAAAAATTTGACTTCAATATGAAACGATGTTCTTACCGTTTCATTGTAAGAACAAAAAAGAAAAAGAAAAATTAACTTTTCTTTGACCTTTTAAATATTTTATTTAATATGAAAAAGAAGTATATGTACATCTTTCCATTGGTCCATTATACCCAGACGTCAAACAGAACAAATGGGTCTTTGGTTCTCATCAAACAAGTCAGGATTTCTTTGCTGTTTCAGTGAACTGAGGGGAGGGGTGGGGGGGACTCAGCCTCTGTTTCTCTACCCAATGCAACAACAGATGACACTGATGGCAGTAATAGATTCACTTTTGGGTCCATGTTATTGTGTTTGCAAGAGGAGGTAAAAATAACTGGACTTTGTTCTTCAAAGTAGACTTGCTTCTACTGAACAAACATCCAACCCACCGTTGCTTTGTGAGAAACAAATCTTCACTGTTTGCTGTGGGGCGGTGATCAGAAAGTGAACCAAAGTCAGATGAGAAAAGTAGAAAGCATCTCCCAATCAGATTGTGTACCAAAAATACTTCCTGATCTTCGTTGTTAAGCTGAATGCATCACAACTTGCTTTGCTCGAAACACATTTTTTGACAAGCAGCATTGGTTTTACTGTAGGCTTTATTTAGTTCAATACAGTCTTGGGTGGTCTCTCTCACTATCACGTTGGTGTTCCTGTTCCATCTGAAAGCATTCTGATGGATCACCACAATTGTAAATCATTGGTTAGAGCGGATATTGGATATTTCCGGGGTCATGGACTTAAACTCTGATTACCTACCTGCCTTTTATGCCTGTATCATTCATGATCTAGATCTTTAGTGATCTAGATACTAAAACCCATACACCAGCAGCTTCAGGTGCTTGTCAAAAAGTACTTCTCTATTGTTTTCTACTAAACAACCTCGTTCAACAGTGTCTGGTCTGCCTGGCAACTCTTTCCTAACCTGTTTTACTTTGAAAGAACCAGAAATCTGTACTGTTTGGGTTCAGGGCGCCAATTGACACTTGTTAATAGACGATGCTCACTGTGCATTTCTCTTTAGACAACAAGAAGAGTGGCTCCTTGATATTAATAAGTCTCCATAGCAACTTTTTGATGCATATCAACTGGATGTTCTAATGTCATAGGAGAAAACCATTCCTATCCTACGTTATTAAACGTGGTCATCTGCAAAGCGAGGAGGTGAAAGATCCTTCTCTTCATGAGAGAAGAAGCAGAGTGAGCTCAGTTAGAATAGTGTCTAATGACTGCAAAGTATTAACATCTGGCCCATGTTTCCATAGACAAGACATATAGTTTTAAGAAATAAAACATATTTATTAACATGGATTCTCCCCCATCGCCATGGAATAACTTTGCTTTTAAACTTTGTTTGAATGAGATTATG
The DNA here is from genome assembly GCF_001443285.1 of Poecilia latipinna. Taxonomy (NCBI): domain Eukaryota; kingdom Metazoa; phylum Chordata; class Actinopteri; order Cyprinodontiformes; family Poeciliidae; genus Poecilia; species Poecilia latipinna. The sequence continues at coordinate 149,355 of NW_015112780.1, read as the reverse complement.
GTACTTCAATAAAGATGTGGATATTTTAAGGCTTTTTAAAAAGAGTGACAAAAGGGATGGTTGGATGCCATGTCATTACAGGGTTGAGCATAACGCAATCTCCCCACAGATCTACCCTTATTGGTGTTATTACACCGTCTGTTTGAAACAAATAGACACCAAAACACCTTGTCATGGATGCTATTTGTGGTAGTTTAACTACAGAGAGAGGTACCTCAGATACCGCCTGCTGTATAATTTCAATAAGGCACACAGGTCTTGGCTTAGAAACAGAGCGACGCCACAGGAAAAGGAGGATGGAGTGCAGCTGAATGACAGACAAACAATAAGGGTAGCGGAACAGCAGTCATCCGTCAGAGTCGGCTCTAAGCACCGTCGCATGTCTAATGCCTGCTCATGACATCCGTGCAGGAGAAACTAATCTCACAGTCATAAGAGGACCGTGGCCTTGGTACCAGATCAGCTGAAGTAAAACACATCAGGCTGCTGACACACCACTGTTTCTTCCTGAGGAAAAAAAAAAAAGAAGACATCATTCATCGACACTCACCAGGAAAATTACAAACTCACAGCCTTCGACAGAAATGCCTTTCATCTTTCCTCTGCTTTCTTTTGCCCCCCTCGTGTGTCTGCCTCTGTTTTTGTCACATGCAAATGATGAGCTGCTGAGATGAATACACATAATTCTCAGGGTTTGCTATTACTGGTTCATCATAAAACTAGGCTGAATGAATACTTTGAATATTTATTCAGCAAATTCAGCAGGAGCATGTTTCGAAGACGAGACGTGTGAAATAAATAAAGAATTTATCCTTCGCGCAGCAGTCACCGAGAGTATTAATAACACTTGATATGTAGTTTTAATAGAGACTAAATAACGATGTACAAATAGATGATTTCATCAAATAGGAGAAAGGGTGAATTTAATCTGAATGCTTATTTACAGGGAGATGATTATTAATTTATCCATTGTTGTTGTGAAGCTGTGTAGGCAGACTAGTTTTGAAATTGAAACTAGTGTATGACATTTCAAGAATGTCACAAACTCAAAAATAAGAGAAAAACAAATATGGTGACTAATCCAACAACATTATGTCCGTTTCAGTATAATCTCCTGTCGGTAAATATAAAATCGTATAGTGTCACGGCAAAATGCACACAGCCCCTTCATGAGATATACAAGTAAAACAGATTGAGTGCTTTCCAAAAACTTTTTAAACATTGTTTGAAAACAATCTAGATAATAAAATAATTTTATTTCTTTGGTACTTAGTAAAGCCACCTTTCCAAATTCGTAGCATCCCGATCTCTACAAGGCAAAAGCATCCCACAGCCCGACGCTGCGTTTAGCATGTCTTGTAGTGGAGATGGTGTGTTGAGTGAGATGTGCAGCGTTAATTCTTGTAGGGTTTTGCATAAGACAGAATATCTTATTTTGATCTCATTTGACCACTGTGCAAAGCATCCACTTGAGCTCATTTCAGTTCTTATTTCAAACATTGTCTTCAAGCCACATTTCCATAATAACCGGATTTGATCCACTAATTACCACTTACAAATAGCTGTCTGGTTGAACGATTTGTGTGAGCAAAGGGGGTGGGGGGTGGATTCCTGTTCTACTCAGCCCCGGCTCCAGACGAACAACGAGGGGAATCAACTTTTTGGGGGACAAAATGAATCATAGCTGAACGTAGACAACAACATCGGTAGCCTACAGGCTACTTGTTAACAAGCTTAAGGTGCTGTATTGATATTAGCTAGTC
>NW_015112780.1:142037-143792 GCF_001443285.1 Poecilia latipinna | reverse complement strand
CAGAGAGTTGGCCATTCCAAGGTAAAAACCCAGCGCATGCAGCGTTTACGTTTTTTTTTTTTTTTCATTCAGATGGCTTCCTGTGGCTCATTTATGTTCTGAATCGTTTATGTTTATTTCCTGCTCAGCCAGCCATTTTCTTTTAATTATGGATTTCATAAGTCACTTCATTGTTATTTATATAATATGTTATTGTTCAATTTATAAGGCATTAAGTTATTGCATCCCATTGCTCTTAATGTTTATTTTATTTTTATATCCTGCTAGGTGTTGACTTGAGATAACAAAGATAACAGGACACCTTAAGGGTAATGCATGTGTGTAAATGGGAATATGCTGCTGACAGGTAAAACCTTTTTGCTAATTAGGTGACTTCAGAAGGTAATTCTTTGCACTGGATCTTTAATAATTAATAACTAATATTAAAACATATTTAATAATTTACTGAAGTAAGCGGGAAGTTGATCATAAATGCAATATTTTCAGATTTGTTATTGTAAAACAACAAAAACCTGGATGAAAACCATGTAAACTTGTTCTTCTACTTTACAGCTGTGGACTAATAACACAATCACTACCCATGATTAATTAATCTCGATTCCACGAGAAATACAATCTAAGTTGGTGTTTAGTTTATTTTTTTCATCCATTTGTTCTCTGCTTCACTAGGAATAAAACGCTAAGCTCCTGGGATGTACTGTAAAGAAAGCAGAGCTAAGCATTAAAAAACACTCCAGTGAAAATATTTCTGTTCAATGTGAAAAATGTCTTAATAGTAAATCTGTGAGTGGAAATAATAATAAAAAAAAAAAGGAAAGCAAAATTGCATCTGGCATGGTTTAGCATTAAAAATATGCATCTTTATTTTGGATCAAATGATAGATTGTTTTCACGCTTGTGAAGTGTGAGAAGAAGAAAAGAATAACCACACTAATCACTAGGTTTAAATGACAAGAGAGGTACAAATAGCCAGTAATTAAGTCATTGCTATCATTAAGCCACGATCAGCGATATGAAACAAGGCAGTCTATTATGTGAAGGCTCATTGTATATGCTTGTTGAAATTATATCCATAATTTAGGACTCATAATAAAGATAGATAGGGATCTTAGTATGGGAGACAATGCGGCACACAGAAACTACAAAACAGGCCGGGAGGTCAGGAAGCTGGTGAACATAACTCAAATGATAATTTAGTCTCTGTATTGACACGGGATTAATTCTCCTTATCTACATGGCGCACATGTTCCTCCCAGGTGTGATCAATAGCATCTGCCATGTCTTTGAATGCTACCCTAATCGTCCAAATGTCACGTAGATCTGATTACTGTGATCCTCAAACCCAGTGACATTTTGCCCAAGTAAACAGCAGACGAAAATAAAAAAAAATATATATAAAAACGAACTCCGGCTCTGCGGAGGGAAAGTTAAATGTAGCTGCGACGCAACGTCAGTCACAACGGGAGGCACTGAACAACACCGAAGCAAAACCAGAAGTAAGTAAATGGCAGCGCTGATGTAAAGTGGGAAGAGTCTGAGTTCATTCTGAAATATGTTTAAAGTGGAAATCAGTAGGTTTACTCAGAAAACTGTTGCTAATGATTAGCTTGAGATTAGAAATTTAGCTAGTGACCAGAATCTGGTGACTTTTAGCTTGATCGACCATTACCACTGACGATCCTAAACGAAGAAATAAGATCTTTTTCAGAAGTACTGAATATATATATATATATATATATATATATATATATATAT
>NW_015112780.1:134423-136938 GCF_001443285.1 Poecilia latipinna | reverse complement strand
TATATATATATATATATATATATATATATTAAACCTCATGCATTAAACTGTTCCATTTTGCAGAGAGCTTTAATCAATTGCAAGATAGCTGGTGAAGATGACAAATCTTTATGAAGTGACACATCATTCCTTTTGACTGTTTATCTCAGAGGCATCTCTGTGTCCATTGCTCCAGCGGTGGACATCAATACACACCACTGCTGTGGGGGTAATTATCTTATGATAGCCTCTTAGTTTAGGAAAGGTTAAGAGCCGTCTCTCGATGATTGGGCACCCAATCCATTGCTGGGAGAGGGACAGCAGGAGAAGGGCTGACAGCAAAAAACAAAAGAAAAACTTTAGTTCTCACTAATATGTGTCAGTCCACACATATTAGACCTGCCCTACCTACTCCCACTAATACACACACACACACACAAGTGGCCTCCAGATGGATGGTTTGTTTGATAATGGTTGAAATGAGGAAGCGGACCAGTGATGCTCATCCTCCTTTTCGACAAATATGACTTAACACCCCGTAGAGACCTGAATCATATTGAGGTCTAGAAATGAACAATCGACCTGGGAAACAGCAGAGCTGCACACCAAGATCTTGCACTTACTCATCTAGGCTATACCCTCAAACTAACTGAGGGAGTGCTGTTTCGTAGAGGAAGAGATGGCGTTATCCTCTAAGTGGAAGTTTCTTCCATCAAATGTTTAAAGAAATTCCTCAAAAGAATCAAATAGATCCAACCAAATGCCCAAATTACCAGATATTTTTCAACACAGGACCAAGCAGCAGGACAACAGCAGGTTAGCAAACATTTCTTAAGTGGCTCCATCATCCCTTCCTTGACTTGGCATGTGTTGTATTGTGTTATTGGATGGGAACATGGCACAGAGGACTTTAAAGACAACCTAACAATATTGCATCATATGCTCATAAATAATCAATCTGTTGGATCAATTAAAATTAATCCATATTTGCTGACCACAAAAGGGCATATATTTGTTTTATTACAAGAGAAAACAGTTGAGAAAAAAGTCTGTTAAAAGGAAGAAAGACTCACTCTGGGTAAAACTATTTTGCCAGCCCTGTCATGAGAAATATAAGACGAAAATTAGCTGAAAATACATGTCAAAATGCTAATTGACTAATTGGTCCAGTCTTAACTTATTGTCATGCAGATCAAAGTTATAGTAGTTTCTTTTTGTTGGGGTTTTCATGATGTGCTAAGTCTGTACAGCTTCAGATATTGTTTTTTTTTTGTTCAGTAATATTTGTTTAAACTGTTTATTTCATGAACTTTTTTGGCTGATTTTTGTTTATTATGATATTAAATGCATAAACACAGAGCAATTTTGATTGAACAAAAAATTGTTTGTATACACCAACTACAGTTCTTTTGTTTTAAAATGGTGGTGTGTTTTCTTCCCTTGTGCAGTCGGATAAAAGGCATCCCCAAACGAGCTCATGGGCTCCCGGCCCGCCCCTGTAACTAACTGGTAAACAAATTGCTAAAAATAAAAGAACACACTGCTGCATATCAGCACCTCCTCCAGAGCTGCCATTGGTCTCTTTCTCCACTAGAGTTTCTGAGGTTGGGATGTGGTTTTCCAATTTAAGCTAATCTTAAACATCTACACAACCATTTTTCTGACAGGTCTGTTGCGTTTATTAGTCTTTTACGAGGCTATTAGGCATTAGGTCTGGTTAACTTCAAGAGCAATTGGCTGTACAAGATTTTATTTGACAGTATGACAGTAAAAGGCACTAAGTGCAAACACGTGCTATGATTTAAAAAAATTTTATTTGTAAAAAAGGAGAAATCTAAACCAAAATCTACTTTTTATTTCCCATCTTACATAGTTGCTTTTTCTTTCACATAAATTACAAAAAAATAAATAAATTCAAGTTTGTCGTCGTAGCATGAAAAAAGCTACTGCGTCTGCTAACACGAGGCTAATAGTTGCTTACTTCCAAAACTACGCAAGTGACAACTGAGCACACAAGCCTTTTGCTTTTTCGTTGTTGTAATTAACGCTGAAGCTAATCTGATGTCAGACTGGTGGTGACAACCTATAATGAAACACATTCTGTCTGCTACTTCCTCCCACTAATCCCAGTCAAGACAGACCTATTAAAGCTCAACTCTTTGTTCTCTAAATATCCAATGTGTGCGGCTGTCACTCCTCGTAAAACTTTGATTCTGCAGTCAGGTTTCCTCTGTGCTTTTCGGTGCTCATTTAAAACCCTTCAGGAACATTTAAGCTCTGGCTTCAAAGTGAGAAGAGAACAACATGTTCCTTTGGCAGCTCCGACGCAAAGACAGCTATTAGCAACAAGAAATGAGGAAGATGAGAAAGATCAATCGCAGCGACAGTGTGCATTAAGGATAACCTCAGTGATTACCGCAGCGCACACATGGGGTGGTGGAGGAGGCAGACCACCCAGAGATGAAAATGAAGTCAAAGAGGAGAGGCCACCACTACAGCTTACCAAGGCGCTATGTCTGAATCTCTAAAAAGCATT
>NW_015112780.1:128970-130660 GCF_001443285.1 Poecilia latipinna | reverse complement strand
TAAACAAACTTTAACTGCAGCAGCTTTTTTTTTTTTTTTTAACCTCTTTTTATGATGCTGTGCGGCGCTTCCTCTCAGATACAAATACCTCATCTAAGCACATAAACAACTTGTCAATTAGCGAACTGGTTGTACAAACATTTACAACTCTGAAATCGTCGGGGGTGCTGCCGAATGTTGTGGTGCAAACAGGAGCAGCTGCAAGACGGATAAAGCGTGAGAAAAGAAGTCAACTGTTCCCATTTGTTACAGATAAAGCTGGATGTTTACCTACCTTAAAAGGACATTTTTTGTCATGACCATATCACTTTTAACTAGATTAAGCCTCTCCTATTTTAGGTCAAAAGTGTCTGAGGGGGAAAATTATTATCTTTAGATCTAGAGGCTTACATAGAGTATGTCTTTTTAGAGAATGGAAAAGGCCAGATGCTTACCTCACAGCTTTGAAAGCTTCTGATATGTTAATTCATAACATACTAATTCAACTGAGGCCTACCTGTGGATCTATTTTAAGTCAAAACCTAAAGCACACTGCTTCCTTGTGTGACCTCAGTTGGTAACACTAGCTGATTTAAACTGGGTTGATTTAGTCTGATTAAGTGTCAAGATGTGAAAAAAAAGGCTATCTGTCTTTTATGTAGTATGTGTAAAATATCTGATTTAATCTGGATGTGTGTGCGCGTGTGCCTGTTTTTTTTCTTTTTTGTGTGTGTGCTGAGCTTTGTGGATTGGAAGTTCATTAACATGTCTTGCCTGCTTTGATGCACTGGTAACGTCACCAAGGATGGGATCAGAAACACAAGAGACAAATTATTCAAGTCTCATTTAACTTTTTGCAGGATATGCACAGGCGGAGAAAAGTTTTACACAATAAGCAAATTAATAGGACAACAACCAGCCTGTCGAGATGTTGGGGAGCCAGCTGGAATTAGATAATGGAAACATCCAGAGGCTTATCTGGCTGGAAAGAGCCCATCTGTCTCCGCGCTCAACTCACCGTCAGTGGAGCAGCCAGTGGATCCGTCGCTGGAGCAGTAGCGCATCTCAATCCTCTGCCTCCCCACTTCCAGGAGACTTGGGTCGGGGATGCGCGCTTTGCAGGTGTAGCGGAAACGCTGCTCGTAGTGGCCGCCGTTGTCGGAGATATTGACGGGCGTCCACGGCGTCCAGGGCGTCGTCTTCTTGAGGTCGGGGCACGGCAGGGTGTTGCAGGACTGGTACTCCTGGCGGCACAAAGAGCAATAAAAGAAAGAAAATGGCATCGGACACATTTTCTCTTTATGTCGAGCACGTTCACGGGCAGGTGAACCCGACGCATTCGGAGGAGGAAGAGGTAATCACATCAGTTAGGCAATAATTAGCATGACAGAGTTTTCTGGTATATTTCTCATGCATAATGAGGAGGACAATCACTGCTGAAAGTCTCAGCAGTGACTCATCATATTAAACAGATTATTTTATGCGACATCTACAGACTTTTCAAAGCTTTCACTGTCACTCCACCTTGAAAGCCTGTTAGCTCCAATTGAGTCAGACAACTCATACCTAAAATGCTTTTAAAACATGATTGAACAGTAAAACTGGATATCATAATTTGGACGTCAAAAAAATTTTTTAAAAAAAAAAAAAAAAAATATTTAAAAAATCCTCTGGATGTTTTGGAGTACGGTTACTGGAGAATATATATATA
>NW_015112780.1:103897-121397 GCF_001443285.1 Poecilia latipinna | reverse complement strand
TTAAGCCGTGGAATAATAAAAACAGGTGATAAAAACAGATAATGAAAAAAAAAAACGAAACATTTCCAGCAGTGTATGAATTTCAGAGCGGTAATACAGCAAAGCCGAGTTAACAGGTGGCACGAGGAAGGCAAAACTAGATTCAATTAGTCAGCCGATTTTCGGCTCAAACCCAAACTCATTTCCTCAGGAGACGCGATGATGAGCAGTGTGGGCCAACGGAGAGAGCGGTGATTTTCTGCTGTGGGGCACCTTTAACAGGCAGCTGCTCAGAGGCGGGCAGTTCCATAATGGGTTTCTGAATGGAGCTCAGGAGGGCTGGGTGGGACGCCACCGCCGCCGCAAAGCATCTTCACAAACAGGCTGCTTGGGTGGTCAGCGTGTGCTCGGCTGTGCCGGGGCTGTTTGCAGGAACTGTCAAGTTGACAACTGAGTAAAACTTCTGACTGGCTAGCACTCCACTCTCATTTGTGGAGAGCGAGCGTGTTTTGTTTATGCATGGCTGCGTTAAGGATCCAGGCATCTCCCATCTCATTCTGTTTCCATCCACAGAACTTTCCAGTTACTTTTTTTTTTGTTTTCTTGTTTTTTTTAGGTAGCGTAAGCCCATGAAATTCGAGAAGAAAAAGAAAACAAATATGAAACTGTAACACAGTCTGTATTGGCAAGGTACAGTATCTACTCCCCATGAACATTTTCACAAACAACCATAAACATTAATGTCTTTCATCAGTATTTTATGTGATAAACCAACAGAAGTAGTACGCAATTGGCAATTGTGAAGAAGGATGAAAGTGACAGCCTTCAAGTTTTTGGGGATATGACTGCATACCTAAAGACAGACTACTTTTTTTTTTTTTTTTTTACAATATAGCACAAAAGACTGCACGGAGAATTTTCAACTCTTGCCACAAATTTTCAATTGAAATTTTGTTCAAGCCTCGACAATCCTTTATTTAAACCACTCCATGCTCGTATTTCATGAATGCTCTCATTTTCGTTTTAAATGTTTGCGCTAGCACTGTGATACTGTGGTGTTTTTCTAAGGAACATAAAGTCCCATAAAATACACCAAAGTCTGGGGGCTGTAACGTGACAAAATGCAAAAAAATGTTTTGCAAAGCATTCTGAGCTCTCAACATCCATAATATAAGAGGAGGATGTGGAGAGGACAGTGAAAAGCCCTGTATATATTTACCTCTCTGTGTAAGACTGGAGGCACAGACGGTCCTCTGGGTGTCTCTGATGTGGGAGGGAGGCATCAGAAGCCGTGCCTCTCCTGTCTCTTGCCCTTATTAAAGCGATTGCACGTCTTATTGGACTGGGCGAGCCGAGAGTGTGTGAGCAGCATGGGTTATTATAAAACGCCTCAGCTTACAGACTCATACGTCCGTGTTTATTTGCCTGCGCCGCACGTGGAGTGTGGGAGTAAGCAACTTTGTGCCGTCCCAACATCTTCATCCATTGTAGTGGCGTCCACCAAGAAAAGAGACCCAACGTTCTCCAAGTTTCAGTGACGCATCAGTTCAATTACCAGCACCGACCCAAACATGCTTTGTCAAACACCGACTCCTCTCTTCTCTCTGTGCGTCTTCCCACCACCGGTCTGGCTCCATAATGAAGCGCACTGTTACCCGGGAGCACGCTACACACCAGTGCACACACAATGACTAACGCAGAACAATATAAAAATGCACAAGTAAGCTCACACATCTGGCTGTGTGCACAAACATCGGGTACTTAGCTTTCATTTCGCAGCCTGCCTGCATGACTGAGCCCCTTACAGGTAAATAGAACAGCTCTCAATTTCATTAAGCAGCTCTGTGCTCCATCAGTTCTGTATGGCCCGAGTTTTACTTATCCAACTCGACGTGGCAAACTCAGCATAATGGCACGGTTCTTTTTGATCCGTGGATTGTGGGGGATATTTTACTGTACACAGTAGGAAATACCACTATGAGTGATATATTTTTGAAGATCACTAAACCTAGCAGCAAGCAGCCTTTCATCAAACGAGACCAAGAATCAAAGAGAATACCGGCATAGCACTTAGAATGAAGTTGTAGCTCTTGACAAGATCTTGTTGAAATGTTCTCTTGTGTACTATAATTTTAGACACGACGCCACTAGGAAATTCGGAATCGCTTCACAATTTGTGCACTTCAGCAAACCCCTGATCAAAAGCTCCAAAAATGCAGATGAAGCTTCCATATTTAAATGTAATAATAATAATAATAATAATAATAAAAAACAAATAAAAACAGAAGTGATAATTTTGCTATTTGAGGTGAAATGTTCAAACATTTTATACCTGTGGCTGCCTGAAGAATGTGACCCCACTGAGCACCAAATTACTAAGATATCTTTAGCCCCAACACACTGAACTCAGGCAATTTAACCCCATTATGGAGTATTTATGGGTTTCCTCACTTTAGCTCCTTGACTACAGCTATTTCTCTTTAACTACAGTTAAAAACTTCACTATCTTGCTCTGGAACATTTATTTTTATTCCTCCATATTCCTTATACAGTAGAAATTGCTGTCTTTTGTATATTTTTCCATAAGTCCCATAGTATTATTTCACAAGCTGATGTTTTTAACATATTGGGTTTCATTTATTTTCAAATAAGGGCTGTAATGACACACCTAGATCGCAAGACTATATAGTCTTGAGTTCATAAGCAACAGATGGAAATTTAACAATATTTAAACCATTTTAACAACAGTTGAAATAAATCTGAATAGGACTGAATGCTGATATGAATATGGAATAACATTGTGCAAAATTGCAATGATTTAATCAGTTGTGTCTAAATAATGTTTCCCTAACTCGACCTCACCCTGAAGAACTCTTTAGGAAGCATGGGAGAGGCAGAGTCATGTTGTGGGGATGCTTTCTTCAAAAGACACAAGTGGCTGGTCAGAGTTGACGGCAAAATAGAGGGAGATTAATATGGAAAATCTTGAGAAAAAAAAAATCTCCAATATGGACAAAAACCCATTTCAGGGCTTTAAAGTCTGCTAATGTCTAGAGATTGGGGTGGAGGTTCACCTTCTGGCAGGACCACAACCCTAAACATACCAGTAGAGATACAATCGAATGATTAAGATCAAAGCATGTTGAAACATTACAGTGGCCCAGTCAAAGTTCAGACCTAAATCTAATTCAGAACATATGGCAAAGGCTGAACATTGATTTTCACAGACCCTCCACAAGCAACTAGACTAAGCATAAGATATTCTGTCAAACCATCAGTCATCACCCCAGACCCGCAGCTGTAGTACGCAGTGAAAGGTGAATCTACAAAGGATTAACTCAGCGGATATGAATATAAATGTACACGACATATTTAAATATTATGTTGTGTAAATTTCTGTAAAAAAGAAAAAAAAATACATTAAAAAAACCCTGTAGAAACCTATGCATCCTTTTTATCGCATTACATCATTTCCCAGTAAAATACACTGGAGCAGTGGCTGTAATGAGCTAAAATATTTGGGGAAAAAAAAGTTTTGTGGATTAAAGAAAAAATAACTAAATATTTTGTTTGACATGGTAGTACATAAACAACGAAATGTGATTAATTTACAATCAATGATTTTCTTTCACATGCGGTTTTAAAGGTTACCTTTGATCATCGGCTAACTTCAAAAGAGCCTTACTCTATATTTTAAGATCTTTCAAAGCTATCAGAATCAGAAATTTGGAAATGTTTTAGAATTTGTCTCTTTAATCAGGCAAGCTCTAAATTTGCTTTTTAATCTGTTAATGAGAACAAAATACTGTTCAGCCTTTGCTTTATCCAAGGGTTTATGACCGCATTTATTTTATAGTTGCATATTTTCTGAGTAATCAGACAGAAGACGTACGTGTGCATCCCTCAAACTTTCAGTGCATCATTGTTTGGAAACCACAGCCAAAATTGTTTCAGTCAATACACAGATTTTTTTTTTGATTTTTTTTTTAACTCTCACTGGGGATTTAGACCTGTGCAGAGACAGAGCAACATGTCACTGCTGCAGGGAACTGGGCTGAGACGAATGAAAGTAAATTCATGTGGTCTCAATTGCCCTGGAATCAAAATCTATGTTACTGAAAAACTGCAGCTGAGACTTGCGCACAAAATACAGAATGTTACATAATATGCGATATGAAAAAAATAAAATGAGATCTAACACAATCCGTTGTCTCTTTAATTAGGCATGCTAAAGCATTATGTATTCAAGACAGTGAGGTTGTTGAACTGCGAGTACTGTCACCTCTGCTTAAAGCGAAGATTCACTCCAGCTAGTCTGTCTTGCTGTGATTTGAGCTCCCTGAGGAGAGCGTATGAGAAATAAACACTGGGGGGAAAAATAATTTACAACAGACTGGCGTCACTTTGCAAAAACTTCCAAAAGTTTGGGGATCTTGTAAATTCTCTCTTCTCTGACAACTCGAAAAGCAAAAGAGCAGATGTTGCTTCATCTCTGTCCATCAGCATCTGGCAGCCACCCGGAGTTAACCACAGGCGGATGTGATGGTATCAATATCAGTAAACACAAATACGCAAATGCACGTCCCGCAGCGTTGTCAAAGTCAAAGACCGGTTTGGTTTGAAAATCTCACCAGGATGCCTGACTTAAAAACAACCAATTATGACGAAAACTGCAATAAGTTTGTGGCAGGGAAATAATTATGAACGGCTATTTACTCTGATACCCATGAATAAAATTCAGTGAAATCGGTTGTCCTCAGATGCTCTGTAAAAGCAAAGGTAGTCCACCTTTGTGTAATTTAATCTCAGTTTAAGCAGCTGTTCTGTGAGGCCTCAGATGCTTGTTCAGAAACAAACTGCCTCATTAAGGCCGAGGGATAAAGCAAACAGGTCATGATACCTCTGAAGGAGCTGCAAAGATCCACAGGCAGTTATTAGTCTTACTCACCACAAATCTCGTCTATGTTAGAAGTGCCAAGGGAAAAAAGCTATTGTTAATTCAGTCTCATTTGTAGTTTTCCACAAGCAATGACAGAAGACTAAGGAAGAAGATGCTCTGCTCAGATTAAACCAAAATTGAGCCTTTTTGTCAGGCAAGCAAAACATTAGGGGGAAAACAAAAATGCTGCACAGCCAGAGATGTTCTCTCCATCTTACAACTTTGAGGTGCATCCCTGCTCCAACGCACCTGAGTCAAAAGAGTGAATTCCCTCTCCAGCAGTAACTCATCTCTGCAGAGGCCTGCCATCGATGATCCAGGTATGTTACAGAAGGGATGAATCTAAAAGCTGCAGGGGAACTTGGGCACGCCTGGCTCAGACCAAAACACATCCATTTGTGAAAATGACCTAATCTAATCTGAGACCTTCATATCGTCTTTCCACCTCGGGATTGTGTACCAATTGTCTTGGTCCATGACATAAAATCTCTATAAAGCAGATCAAGCAGTACGTGAACATCTTCAAGGATTATAAATGTGACCAACAGAAGATGATCAGACAGATGGAATGTAAAAAATAACTCTGTTACGAGAGCAGTACATTCCTACTGCTCTCGTAATTCCTAGGATGTTTAAATGTGTTAATAAAATATATTATAGTCCATTTAGATAATTTGGCAGTATTTAGTAGGTAAGCTGGGTGTCTTAAAGTAGACAGAGGTAATTGCTCTGCATTAGCATCTGCTGCCGTTTGGCTTAATATCATAGTTTTAAACGAAAGCTAGAAAATACGTGTTTGATCAAAGTGAATATGCAGCTACACTAGGAGTTTACAAAGCTGTCCTAAGCTCCCACAGACAAAAGAGTGTTTGTGAAGTCTGTGTGCAATTACAACGCCGCTGGCTCAGACCAGCCTAATTAAGCACATATCACAATGGAAGATGACAAGGAGCCGATGAGAAAACAAAGCAAAGGTAGAGGGGACAAAAAAGAAAAGCAAGTATCTAAGAGAGAGAAGGAAGCAAATGAAGAACTACTTTTTTTTTTACATGGTTAGAAAAGTTAGTGCAGTGTTTGACCTTCACTTCTGCATTACTTGACACCGACCTAAACTGTCTCTGACATAAACTGCTTACTTTACATCAAACGTAATGAGAAATGGCAACAGGCAGAGATGGGCTTCCCCTTCGGGAAAACGAGTAGGTGATGGGATTTCCTCTTTGCCAACATCGGATTTGTGTTTATGAGCCGAGTTTGCGACAGGAATGCAGAGGTATGGCAGGATGATTCTTGAATGTCGCAAGTAGACAGACTATAATACGACTGCCGACATGTAAATGTGTAAACATGGAAATGAGGGAGGAAGTAGACGGCGACATCGACAGAAGCATAATGCTCTCTGGAACTCCAGTGACCCGCGTTTACAGGCCTTATCCATGGAGGGATAAATTATGGAACAGTTGTGAATCCTTCTACAAGTAAGACGTCTATCAAAGATTGTCTTGGAGTAACTCCAAGAGCAAACCAACGACTCATCCAGGAGGTCAAAAAAAAAAACAAGAGAAACACAAGAAGTACTGCACGCCTCACTTGCCTTGGTTTAGGTCTGAGTGAACAAGAAAGAAACTGGACAAAAATGGCCTTAATGGAAGAATTTGAAGGTGAAGCTCACAAAATAACACAAAGATCTGTCTCACCTGTTCAAATTGAAACCCATCTTAATGATCTCCAAGACTACTGGCAGAATGTTCCGTGGACTAAGAGACTAGTGGAACGTTATGAAAGGTACAAGTCCTTTATATATGGTGTAACAATAACTTGGCTTTGAGAAAAAGAACATTACACCAAAAGTTAAATATGGTGCATGGAGGGGGATTGGACAGGGCTCCTTTGGTGCTTCATGATCTGGTTGAAATCCCAAAATGGATGGGACCAAGAAATCCGTTCTCTACTAAAAAAACCATGAGGTAGAATCAGTTTGCCACCTCAAGCCCACTTTGGTGATGATCAGAAGAAAACCAGCACGGCTCTCTCTGAATGGCTAAAAAAACAGTTTAGGAGCATTCTAGTCAAAGTCCAGAATTTCCTTTGATTAAGACAACATGGCATGACCAATAATCTTTCTAGACTAGGTTGGTTTGGATTTTTAACTCTTAGATGAATTTATTCATCATTTGAAAATGTTCTTTTTTTTTGTATTTGCTTTAAATATCTGATAATCAAATTAGTTTGAATATCGTAAATATTAAGACAGAATAAATCTATAAAGAGGATGGATTTTATGTAACTGTAAGTTCAGTTGAAGACCATGAAAGCCTGCATTCAATCCACATACTAAGTGCACAATATTACAACCTACATTTTACAGCTCAAATGATCTGTTTTGTGTCTTAACCAGTACGCAATTCAAACTCTCTACCACTTTTCAAAGAAAACCTACAGACAAAAATACACATCCCGTACATTCACAAGGCCGTGACCCATATTCTTTAATCCACTTTCAAGTGGGATGCGAGAAGCTATCATGTTCATTCTCTCTCATTTTTTTACCACTACTGTGGAACAGAGAATGTGTGTATGGAAAACAGAAACCAGAAATAACACAAGTGTCACATCATTCTTTCATCAAGGCTTGTATTTCAACCCTGCCTTGCATCATCTGAGCTTTGGAGGAAGCTTTGTGACAGAAAATAAGCCTATTCATATGCATAGTGATTACTGTGTGTGTGTGTGTGTTTGTGTGTGTGTGTGAAACATTAAATAGGTCTGGGTAATAAAGCTGATGGCTTGCCACCACTGTATAAATAGAGCCGGGGGATTTGGTCATGTTCAATGTTCCAGTTTCATTACTTCTGGGTGTTCGTCGGATCAAATGGGTTAGAACCAAGTTTCTTAACAGTGAGTAGCCAGAGATGAAAGCAAATAGCAGAGCACTGCATGGGTGATATTATTTTGCGCGACATACCTGACCACACCCTGGACAGTCGTTGCCATTCTCACAGGTTCTGCGTCGGGATTGGATGCCTCCGCCACAGGGCACGTTGCAACGTTCCCAAGCCGACCAGGCCGACCAGTACACATGGGGAGGGCAGGGCAGGTGTTCGTTACAGTACCTTGAGGGGAAGACGGTAAATAACACAAAGGGATGACGTTAGCTCCTTCTGGCTGTCACACTGAGCACAAGATCAAGTTTTTACACGATGAAGTCAGCCATGAACCTACAGAAAAAATACAAAAAAAAAAAAAAAGCATAGCCATAACTTAAATCCACAATCAACAGCCTTTGGAAGCACAAAATCAAGAGCAATCAGAAATATGAAATACAAAACCCCCACTGAAGTAGTTTGAAAAACCTGGAAATGTCTATGCCTGTTTGTAGCCTGGTGCAACAATAGATTACCTCTTTTTCTTTTTAGGTTTAAAGATTTAGATAGTGGGACATCTAGAGAAATATATTTGAGCATCAAGACTTGTGTCAATGTGTGGTTATTTGGCTCTTTGAAAAAATTAAATCATACTTTTCTTTTGTTGTTTCATTTTCTTTTGTGCACACATAAAAAAAAAAAAAAAAAAAAAAAAAAAAAAAAAAAAAAACTGACTCCACTGGTAAATTTGGTCAAAAACAGCCTCTGCTTTTGATCTACTCTCAAAACAACGAGATCACAAGATGAGACGATGCACAAGAATGTGTCAACAAAGACGAAAAGCAATTTTAGGAAAACTGAGAATAAAATGCTTTTGTGGATTACAAAACTGTACTTTGAGGAATCTATAGTAGCTGTGAGACAATTCAGTCCAGCTTTGACTGCTCCTTATATTTTTTTGTTGATCTCATTTCGAATGTCATGCTAATGGAAATTTAAGTGAAACGGCCATTTTGAGCTGACAGGATGGTCTGAAGCTGATGCCAAGCATGGACAATTAGCCACTTGTGACATTCTTGTAGTGTTTAGAAATTGTTCCATCTTATCTGTCGCCTTGTCACTCTTACTTCCAACTGGGTTGCCAAACGGCTTTATCAATATCTCTACAATTGACCGCATTCAGTCAGTTCAATCTGCAGTCTCTATTAGCCAAAGTCAATACAGTGCAACCAGACGACAAGTCAAACAAACTAGCTCCCGCTTTATTTCCCTCACTTTAAACATCAGTGTGATGCTTATACCTTTGTTTTAAATGCAATAATTGGAATTAAGAGATTATGCGCTAGTCTTCAATTCAAACAATAAAATGAGGGGTGTTTTTTTTTTTGCATTCATATTTTGCTTAGAGAGAAGAAATCACAGCAGAGATGAGTAAGGAAACTTCTGCTGCATTCTTCTCTCTCAGACTACTGCACTGGTAAGTAGCAGTAAATAATGCCTTTAATAACTGTTGCGAGCCATTTGGGTCCTGTAAGCACAAATGCCTTCTGCTCCCCACTCCACATAATTCAGTATTTGTCGGTGCTTTTCTCTCGTGATGGAAAATTAAGGCTCACAAAGACAACAGATTTCAGGTGAAATAAAAAGTGAAGAGACAAATCTATGCATCTCTTAGTTAACAAGAAAATTGGCTATTAAATGGAAAGCACAGTGATATAATATCCACGTTTTTCAAATAATGTAATGAGGAATTCATCTGGTAATCATAATCCATCAGAGGGAGAATGGTTGAAGTAAACAGGTGGCCTTCAGTCTTGGTTTGAGAAGCACTTTGTTTCTAAAGAACTCCAATCAAAGTTTCAGCTTAGGGACCAATTTTCCAACATGAGTTTTATAAGATAAATTCTCATCAGTCACAATATCTAATATCTGTACTATCTGGCAATCTCCATTTCAAGCTCTTGAACAGTTGAACAAGCTCTAGCAGGAAGAAACTTCCAGCAGGACCCATCTCAGCTTGAACGTCCATCTGACACGACCAACTGGGGGTTTTGAGAAGACGGAGAAAAATGCACAACAAAGAGAAACAGAAGCAGTGACCCAGAAACACTTTCTGTCTGGGTGATCTGACATGACACTGTTGCCGGACAGTATGCACACAATTAACAAAAATACAAAATGATGTACTTTAATAAAGAAGAAGCCAATGGAGTTAGAGAAATACAAGTGTTTCCTTTGCGTGCTTTGGAAATCTACTTAAACAACATGAACAAAACTAATTAAAATGCAAATGCAAGGAACTGTATTTATCAAACTGAAAATGAATAAAATAAACTGTGGAAAATGTGTTTTTTTTTTTCTTCTTAAGGGTCAGGGTTAGGACTCATTTGATGTCCTCTAATGAGTTTTATAAAAGCTTCTAATAATCTTTCGTGTTTAAAGGCGAGCACATTTGTGTGTCGTCATGAACAATGATATATCAGGGGGTTGCTGCTAAAAATTGCTGCCTACTGCTTTTGGTGAAGCAAATAGCATTAAATAACTTTTCTGAAAGGAGCTTAAAACATTACTTGAAGCTGCAGATAGGGATCAAGTCCAGGACAGCGGCTATAATGCAGAAGCAAACTAAACCCAGACATAAAGTGCTTAAAATTTCCATCATGAATCAATGACCAAGTCTGATAGTTCTCTTAGAGCAGTTGGCTTGAGATCCAAATTGTGAATAGTTTTCTAGAAACTTGTTGACAGAACCTCTGAGAGGTTTATGTGCATTGTAACAAAGACAAATGATATTTTATTTAATTTAGATTTAGCACCTCCGTTAAGCTCGCCATCCCTAATTCTGAGTATCAGTTATTATAGCAACTTGTTCTGTACAGTAGTTGTCAATCAGATATGTTAGTTTTAAAAAAAAAGGTACAACGTAAAAGTACCAACAAAAGTCAAAGAATTCTGTTCCTGCTGAAAGAAAATCTAGAAGTCAAATATTTGCTAAAATGACAAACTTTCGATTAACATGCAACACAGAGAGAGTATGAATTCAAATGGCCTTTTATGCAATGTCACATGCTGTTTTTATTTTAATTATGTAAAGCACTTTGAAATGCCTTGCTGCTGAAATGTGCTATACAAATAAANTTCTCCAGCCATTGGTAGGATTTCCTGATATCAGCCACTTCAGTTATTTGTCGGTGGTACATCCCATGTAGGGGCTTGTCCTCCCATGATGGTTCCTCCAGCACCTTGTCCTCTGTTCCCCATTGCCTGAGACATTCGCTGAGCACATCGTCCGTTGAGGCTTTGTCTCAATGGATTATATATATATATATATATATATATATATATATATAGATATTGGTGTCATTGCTCCAGATCTCCCAAGTTATAAACGTTTCCACATCAGAGATTTATGTGCGCCAAAGACAGAAAATAATATATCAATAAATAAATACATTTACCATTAAGTGACTTAAATAATGTAGGGTAACGTAAGTTTCAATCTATTTATTAATTTGTGGAGTATCTAAAGGATACTGGGAAATATAAAAATAAATAACTTTCACACACAGTTATTTTTTATCTGACGTTTATCTGCGTGGCCCGGTGACGTCAGACAGTCTGGTAATGTCACATATTTCCATTTCAGTAAACTCAGCCAGTCAGAAATAATCTGAACGATCTCGGAGTTGTCTGAGGAAATGTTCTGCTCACAAAAAACTAAAACTGTTTGTTTCATTCATTTAGTTCAAAATCAACATGAGCCAAAAGTTTGAATGCTGCGCTTTGCCTCTGTAGCTGCTGAGTTAATTCATTAGAAAATAATCACATTTAGTGTTTAAGTCAGCAGGAGGAACAGGAGCGCCTCAGGCTGCAGCCTCTGAGCAGATCATCATCAGTGACCCGTAGCGCCTGGTTCCGGTCCGGTCGCGTGCAGGACGTACCTTCTCGTCGTGTCCAATCAGCTGCTTGCACTCCTGGCAGGTGTTGGCGTGGCGCCGCTGGTAGCAGCGGACGCAGATCGGCTCCTCCGCCACCCGGATGAACGTCTGTCCGCTCAGCGACTCGCTGCAGCTCCGGCAGCTCGGCGGCTCGCTCATGGTTCCGACCTGCGGGTCAGAAAGCGGGTCAGAACCAGCGATCTGGAACTGCGGTTCTGCTGCGGCAGAAGGAGGGTAGAGTTCGGGTCTGATAGCAGAACCTCTGCTGGGTCAGAGGAACAGACAGGCTGGAACGTCCTCAGAGGTTCGGGTTTCTATTCTGGTTCGGCTGCCGACCCAGAATGCAGAACCACAACAATGGACTTCCTTCCTGCTCGTTGCTGGACTTCCTGTTCAGAAACATCTGCTGCTTCTTTCAGCAGAACTTCCCCCGAACCCGACCAGGTCAGACCCGAGCCCGACCGGGTCGGACGTGCAGAGTGGGACCACAGGCCTGGTTCTGGTTCCGGTTTGGCCCTGCAGCTCAGACATTAAACAAACACATTCCTTCCTGTCAGTTCTGGTTCTGGACAGGTTTACGGACCGGCTCGGTTCGGCCCGCTTGGAAGTCGGAGCAAGATGGAAAGTGTCCCCGGACGGTTCCGGTGTCAGAACAATCTGGATCATCAGGCGTCATAAACCCGTCCGTTACAGAACCCGTCAGAGCCTCTGGCTCAGATTACATTCAGAACCTTTTATGGAGATTTCACTGCGGCCATCTGGACCGGCGGCCCGGCTGCCTGCTCCATCAGAACCTTATGTTTCAGAAAATTTTACAGCTTTTCCGGACCGAACCGAACCGGGAGAGTCAGAAGCTGGAAAATGGAGGTTCTAGAACCAGATCCAATAAAGTTCTGAATACTCTCTAGAGTAACTTCAATGGGCTCTTTGCACGTACGGCGCTGACGTCACATCCGCATGAGCGAAATGCGGCTTTCTTGTTTCCGCTGTGAGTTACCATGACAGCTAGAAAAGACAAAGTCGTATTTCATACGCAAATAAAGAAATACTATAAACATTGTTATTTAACATTATTATAAGTTTTCATTAATTTCCAAGCAAGCCTGAGTTAAGAAGATGGTGGCTTGTAAATATTTGTTGCTACAAGTTAAAGCTAACGCCGCACAGCAAAGTTTGCAGCCTTCACTTCACTCTGGATCAGCTTCTTCAGCCCAAAACTACCGGAGGAGACGGATGGTAAATAAAGGAGCTTCCTGTGTTATTTCCATGGAGTCACTTCTGTATTCGGCCTGAAAGAGTTTATGGGAACCAGAGCCAGACAGCCGAGCAACTGGTCCACCTGAACACACTGCAGTAAACACCGTCCTATCTGAGCTCTGAACAAGAAACATGCAAAGGTCATAAACTACATAACACGGAGACCTTAACCTGTTATTCACGAGAGGACCCAAATTTGGGTCCTCTCGTTCGGTCCTGGAACCACAGACCGGGTGAGAGATTCGGGTTAAATCAGGTCCAGCTGAGCTCATCTGCTTCACCTTTGACCTTTCAGCTTCCTGCTGAGCATGCAAACCTGAAGAACGTTCCCAGTCAGATCTATTCATACGGAACGTTCAGCTAAAGAACGACGGAATAAAACAATAAAAGCATCATGGAGGACGTTACAGAGAAGGTGAGAAATATTTAGCTCCAAAATAAATATTTAGCTTGTTAACATAAAATTTAGCCTGCTAACTATGCTAAACATTTTTTATTTTGAAGCTAAGTATTTAGCATTGTAACTAAATATTTATATTGCTCACTCAGTTAGTCATTTCATTTGAAGATAAATCTTTACCTGAATATTTTGTTAGGTAACTTAATAATTAGTTTGAAGCTAAACATTTAGCTTGGAAAGTAAAAATGTAGTTGGAAGCTAAATTTTGAGTTGAAATTGTGGCATTTTTGGAATGAATAAGTAAAATGGTGAAAATATGACTTTGAAAAACGAATCCTGTTTTTTCCTCCGATCTGCTGCTGGGAGGCGACAGAAAGCTCCGAACATTCACAGATTCCTGTCTGGGGATGGAGAAATATGAATTATCATTATGCTGATGTTAAGGCGGAAGGATTTCCACAAAAAGGACCAGAAAGACTCCGGAACAGAACAGAACCAAGTTTACGGGTCTACCTGGTAAAATTCTCTTTTTTCCAGCTAATCTGAGAGTGAAATGTCACAAAATTGTGACTAATAACAAAACTGCTGAACTTATATTATCCTCTTTATGAGAGCAATAAGATTACATTAAAATAATTATAAAAATTATAAATATTTTAAGCGTTCTCCGGTCTCAGCTCCCTGCAGCACAGTTTGCTCATGCCTTGGTCCGGTTCTGAGTCTGCTTGAACCTTGAACCAAACATTTCCTGATCCGTTTCCGGTCCAGCGACAGAAACCTTCAAGTTAATTAACCAATCAGCTCCGAACTCAAGGTGAGGACAGGTGAGACTCTGCGCCTGCGCAGCTCACAGAGATTAAACCTTAAATGTGACCCCAGATGACCCCAGATGACCCCCCCCTCCCTCAACCGAGTCAGTAAAGGCGAACTTACCGTCGCGGATCTCCCGGGACTCCTCGCTGCTCCCACGCGTCGGGAATCTTCCGTGAAGTTTCCACGGACTGAGGCGGAGAGGCTGCGGCGCTGAGGCGGAGGAGGAGCGGACCGCCTCCTCTTCTCACGTCCCATTCTTCCTCATTTTCATTTAATTATTTATTATCAGAATCAGATTGGAGAACCGGAACCGAGTCAGTTTTTAAATATGTTTAATGAGAATTCAAACAGATCTTAATGACGCACCAGTAACCAAAGTTCACAGCCGAAGCGACAAAACTGAGCAGAAAATCAGATGGAAAGAAAAAACAAACATAGAAAATGTTACTATTACAAGAGGATTTTCAAATCCTAATTTAAGTTATTGTAAGATGATTTATTTTTTTATGTAACAACTTAGTTCTGAAATGAGGACATTTCATTTAAAAAGGGGAAAGTATGTAAGATGATTTATTGGTTTAAGGATTGGACTTTTGAGTTGTAATGTTTAATTACCTTCGTAATGAAATTATTTCACTTTTAAAAACGTTGAAATGGGGCTGAAAACACAGGTTAACATGTTATTACCATAAATTTGCTCTTCTGTTAGAAGAGCAAATTTTATAATAGCAAAACTCAAAAGCAGAATACATTTTTCGTGTAAGATCTAGTTTTGAAAAATGTTTCCAAAAAACATGAATGAATTTAAAAATAGTTCTGTTATCTCAACATCCGAGTCACAAAACTCAGGATCTGTTGTTCATATTCAGTTTCTTTTGCAGAAAGTCCTGACGAAGATAGATCTCACATAACTTTGAAATGAATGTATTAATTTAAGAACCGGTTCTTGTTTGAGCAGCAGGATGGAGGTCTGCCCCTTCATTCATCTGCAGGTGGAGTTACTCCGCCCCCTGCTGGCGGAGGGTCGTAGTTACAGCAGGAGTTCTGCTGCAGATGTTTGATCAGATTTATTCATCAATTTTTAAAGTTAACAAATAAAAGCTTCTCAGAACATTTCTGCATCACCAGCATCAGGCAGATGATCTACTGGAGTCGTGGTTCTGGTTCTGATGGTTACAGTTTGGATCGAAACAGCTTCACAGCTACTTAAAACAAAAACAAAAAAAGACGGTCATCGAGAAGTCGATTTTTGCACTAAATTTTCCAACATTTATTACAGATTAATATTTTAGGTGTCAAATTATACATAATTGGAAATTGTATTTACTGATTATTTTCTGATTTTTCCAATATGGCTGCCACAGTTGTTATGGAAAATGAATTTTTGGACAAAAATGACAAATTAAACAAATTTGGTGTCAAATCATAACCTACATATTTTGAACCAAATCAAACATTTTCTTGATGTTGTGTTTCCTTTTGCAGATGGACATTTTTCAAAATGGCTGCCATGGAGAATGTTTGCACTGAAACATTCTGACCATGAAGTTAGATTCACTGTTAAACACATCAGTACGCTCGGAGAAGCTAAACTGCTAAAATAAATGAGACCGATTTGAAACATAAAAACTTTATTGTTCTTCAACGGAAACAAAACACAAAGTTCTGCAGAACCTTTTAATTAAAAATCCACACCAAAATAAAAGCATCAAACTGATCTGTGGCTAAAAGCTTCTTCTGATGGAACCAGCAGAGTCAAACTGGTCCAGTTCTGGTTCTGTTCTGGTCAAACTGGGTCAGTTCTGTTTAAACCGGGCCAGTTCTGGTTCTGTTCTGGACTCTAAACTCTAACCTCACACTGAGGAATACCACTGACGGAGGTTCTATGGGTTCCAGTCGGACCTGCTGGGAACCACTAAGCTGGGCTTACTGGGAAACATTTCAGCTTCCAGAACCATCTGCATCCTAGACAGAACCTGGAAAATGGATCTGGACCTTGGAGTTTTCCAGTCGGCTTCCTGTCTGTGTTTCTGGGAATAATTCTGTGTCCAGCTGCCTGGTTCTGGAGGTTTTCGGGCCTCCAGCAGCTTTACACTGCGCTCCCGTTCAGAACCGGGCTCTTCTGGGCCGCCTGCTTGGTGCCGGAGGAAGTAGCCGATGTCCAGACGGCGCCGTCGAAAAGGCTTCCCACCTCAAACACTTCGTGGATCGCCTTCCGGAAACAGTGGAAGTTATAGTCGATCAGACCTGGACAGGAAGCAGAACACGGGTCACTTCCTGTTGGGCTCTTAAGGTTCTCAGTTTTCCACAGAAAACAAGACATTTTGTCCTACAGAGTACGGAAAACTGAAAAAGCACACGGTGTCATAAACGATGTGGTTGAGGTGGTGAGGAAACGCAGGTAGACCCAGGTAAAATGAGAATGATGAATTTAATAATGTAGCTCACAGTCTTGAACAGGCAGCACGGCAGAAAGTTAGCACACAGCTAATACCGGTAGCAACTGGATAACAGACATGTAAACGAGCTTAGGTCGATGCAGGACTTCACAGTTCAACTGCGTACGACCCATAAACAGACGTAGACTGACGGCACAGGGAAACAGTTACAAATGACGAGGATCTGACAAGGAACACAGACAACAGGTGGGGCTAAATACACACAGGGTAATCAGGGGGATACGACACACCTGGGGAGCAATCAACAGGGAGGACAGAGACTCACAGGGAACAGGACTACACAGGGAAAACAGGACTGAACACAGAAGAACTCAAAAATAAACACAGAAACACAGATCACGACAGTACCCCCTCCTCAAGGGGCGGCTACCAGACGCCCAAACAGAAAAGTCCAAAAACCAAAAACAACCCAGCAGGGGGGGCGGAGGGGCGACGGCAGGAGGGCCAGAGTCCAGAAAACAGTCCAAAACACAAAACAACCCAACAGGGTGGGCGGAGGGGCGACGGAAGGAGGGCCAGAGTCCAGAAACCAAACCAAAAACAACCCAACAGGGTGGGCGGGGGGCGACAAGGCTAGAGTCCAAAACTAAATCCTCATAGGAACAGAAAACAGTCTGGGGGCCGCCCACGGCACAGGAGGCGAAGCTTGGGCCGCGGTGGGCGGCATCTTCGGCGCAGGAAGCGGACCCCCTTGGGCGGGTCCGGCGGTCTCCTCCGCCGACGCAGGAAGCGAGGAGGCGGGTCCGGCGGTCTCCTCCGCCGGCGCAGGAAGCGAGGAGGCGGGTCCGGCGGGCTCCTCCGCCGGCGCAGGAAGCGAGGAGGCGGGTCCGGCGGTCTCCTCCGCCAGCGCA
>NW_015112780.1:81876-100889 GCF_001443285.1 Poecilia latipinna | reverse complement strand
TAGGCCATTCATTGAAGGTGCGCCTTATAATCCGGTGCGCCTTATAGTGCGGAAAATACGGTAATTAGTCCTGTCCAGAGATGTTCACGTCAAGTCAGGCTTGGTGAGCTAATTTGAGCAACTCAAAATTTGTTTTAAATACATTTAAACATCAAACATGTCATTTGATGACAGTAAGGAGGTCTTGGGGCACAAGTGGAGCGAACCTAAATTATCAGATATAAATGAGTTTGGGGAAGGTGAATCAGGATATGAAGGTTAATCGAACCCTTTCAACGTTCAATTATGTTTTCTAGTAGTTCAGTTGTAAGACGAAATAGTTTTTTGTTGTTTTTTTCACCGTTGCAAGGTAATGCAGACGGCGTTTACCGTCTGCCTTACACTGGGTTGTGAACTGTTCCAGTGAAAGTTTAAAGTTATTGCTTGAAGACTGAAACAGATTAACAACGTCTGCAAGGATTAGACTGTGAGATGTCCAAGTCAGAGAACCTTTTCTTTATTACAACATCTTGAGATCTGGTGCAAGAACAACAAGAGTTCAACCTGCTTCTCTTTAATGTTGACAATACAGACGCAACTCTTGCTTTTTGCTTTACAAGCATCTCCTAAACGGAGAGACATTGCTGAGGAGAGGGATGTCGGAGTGTTCTTGCTGAGCTTGCTACCTGCCCTGCCCAATATCAGATAAGATGAACAGAATGGATGAATTTTACTGCTTCTACATGGAAATGGTCTTCATTTGAAATAA
Organism: Poecilia latipinna; assembly: GCF_001443285.1. Taxonomy (NCBI): domain Eukaryota; kingdom Metazoa; phylum Chordata; class Actinopteri; order Cyprinodontiformes; family Poeciliidae; genus Poecilia; species Poecilia latipinna. Next base: position 100,141 of record NW_015112780.1, on the reverse strand, counting down.
ACTGCTAGATTTAAAAGTGTAATACAATGAGGTTATTGCCACACTTCAATCCTTGTCAATCGAGTAGAGAAGCTAGAAAAAAAAGGACTCTAAAAATACAATCTTCAGATGAGTGAAGTTTGCATCTCTGATGTAGACTGTAGGAAACACTTCATTGTCTACGCCTGAGAGTGTGAGTGAATCAAACCACCAAGAACACGGTCTTTTGCATTCGCCTGTGACAATGTTGTCTAAGAAGTACAGCAAAGGAAAATTATATCTCAAATCTTAATGAATATTTGCATAATTCATTGACATAGGCTAATAAAAGCCCAGGAGACACATGCATCATCTCTAATTACAATGTTTTACAAGGCAGTATTACAGCAATGTCTAAAATACTTGAATTGCTTAATTCTCATTATAAATTAACTACGGAAAATTGCAAGGCTTGTTGGAACCATTTTGCAGCTTTTACATTGGCTACAAATCTGCTTTTATATATTTTTTTCCTTCATGTTTTGGCAGATGACTGCCTCTTTTTTTTTTTTTTACAAAAACAGAGCCTTCTTGTGCTAGAAACAAGCTTTAAATTCATACCATTTCCTCCTCAGACTCAATTAAGCTGTACATTTCAGCCGCAGTATTCCCAAAACGTCACCATTATTCACAGCAGCTCAAAGACCTCGTTCTTCACTCTCTGGATATAAAAAAAAATAAAAAATCCTTGCTGCTTTTCACTTTTACTGTCATGATGTGTGGTTGAGGAGAGCGGTGAGAGAGACGCCAGGAATCCCAGGCAGTCATGATAAGAGATAATTTAATGATAAACCAGGAGGGACAACAGAAAATCACTGGCAGCACAGGAACAGACACAGACGTGAGACACGACGAGGATCCGACAAAGACAACAGGTGGGGTTAAATACACAGGGAAGGTAATCAGGGAGCGGGATGCAGCTGGGAGCAATCAACAGGGAAGACAGATTCACAGGGGAAACTGGACTAACAGAAAAACTACACAGAAAACACAGATCCTAACATTTACCAATCTTTGCTGTGCCAATGAGTCGATATGTTTGGGAGTAAGAGTGTGGCAAACTGAGGACAAGGTAATGAAAGGCTGTCCAGTATGCAGTCATATCCACGTGCATGCTGAAAGGCTTTCATGTGGACAAAATACCCCTACAGAAACGCAACACAAGAATAAAATACAAAAACATCAGCAATCAATGCAGCGGAGATTATCTCAAGCTTCAAAATGATCCTCACACACTCACTAATCACACAAGTGAGTGGCTTTGCTCCATCTTGTCTTATCCGTTTTCTTCTCCTCTAAAACACACAGGGCTGATCAGAGTAAAACGAGGCTAATTACCCGGTACGGGCTGAGTAAGCAGCGTGGACGCTGTCAGTGTGCTGAGGGAAAAGCCAACAGTAGGTTCATAAACGCAGGCATTAACCATCCAGATTTAAGCCCGCAGCGCTGCCGTGTGGGCTCAGTTTCATAGCGATTGCTTTAACTTTAAAGGATTTGGCTGCTGCAAACAATCAAGACTGAACTTACTGGATGCTTGTTGGGTCAATGACAATAAAACGGAGCTGTAAAAAGGAGGTTTATTTGTCCCCCTCCGCATTTTCCTTTTGCGTTCGTCGTTTGTATATTTGTCCGTGTATGGACATATGGCATGGGCATTTATCTGAATGAGGCACTTGAGGCAACAATGTGAGAACAAAGTGCGAAGTGAGCCGTCGGATGTCTCTGATGGAAACCCGGTGCAGAAAAAGGATTTTCACAACTGTTTTTAGCGGAAAAAAAAAAAAAAAAAAAGACTGACTCGGAACCAGTCTCTCATGGCATTCAGACCGGTGCTTTTTTGAACTTCACCTATTTTATACATGGCTTACTTCAAACAACAGATAGTGATGGAAGATTTCAGACATGGTAACAAAGGCAAAACAAATGTTTTTTTTTTTATTTTCTTTTTTTCCAAGTGGATGCATAAATGTGAGCACAAGCTAATTTACATATCCCCGTGTTGCCCTTTTACACCCATATGCCTGCACCTAGTAAAGATGGATGTTGTTACTTTTAAATCACCTGAATGCTGCCTTATTCATTAAGATGTCACATCTCTGCCTGTGATAGAAGCAGAAAGAAGCAGCCGGGCTACCTTGCAGTACAATTAAAATTTTTAAAGGTCACGCTTTAAACAAAAGGTTAGGTGGATGCACTAACAAAGAAACTAATACTAATAGTTTAATAAATAAACCAATACCAATGGCATGATATTGCATATTTGCTCTGTGTTTTATTGGCTTAGAAATACACTGGATTGGGTAAATATTGCTCCAGTGTCGCCTTCTACTATGATATTCTATCAGGGCAGGCCTGAATATCACAACCCTAAGAGGTCATATGTAGAGGAGACATGTCCCACTGCTACTGAAGCAGTGAAAGAGCAATCGTTGCATACTATGCTATGGTAGCTCTGTTTGCATTTACGAACATTCACTCACTCTGCATGCTGAACGCTCAAATCGGCTCCAACTGACAGACGCCCAAACTATTTTATAGATAATGATACTAATTCACCATTTCATGCTACTAATAGTGTTCAGGGAAGTGAACTTTGATGGAAACGTTAGTGCAAATGCAACGGATGGCGTCTCAACACAGTAAAACGTTGTGAATTTTCCACCTTTCATTCCAGGAAACCTGTATACAGTATACAAGAGAATGGAGGGCACACACATAGCAATAAACATAACAATAAAAATGGCTGGAATTAATTTTTTTTTTTAAAATTGACTTAAATTCTTTCAGCTTAGACCCGCACAAAACCAATTTTTAGACATGTCAACATACATAGCAAGATAAGACACAGTGTTAACGGGGCTTATGTTTTTACTCTTTTCTGCCATCCATTATAGTAGCTTATTTGATTTATCATGTTTGGTATCATTTATGAGCTTTCCTAACAAACCTGGAAAAAAATAAGCTCCTAATGTCTTTTGAAAGACCTGAATACCTACTAGCCTCTTTAAGGGTTGTCTGTTTTAACGTAGAAATCATTTAACCACTGATTTCAATTAATTTGAGGTAAATAAATAGATAAAAAAAATATCAATAAGAGAAAGAACAGACAATAACAGCTGGTCTGTCAATTTTCAAACTGATTTAAATTTTAAAATTTATAGAATCCTGTAAACATCCTCTTCCAGTAACTAGCGTAAAACCTCTCTGCCTTGTTTCAAATAACTGAACAGAGTGATTACTGAGCCTGAGTATTGGAGATGGCACAAACGGAATTAAAACTGAGGAAAAAAATGGGATGGTAAAATCGGCTTCTCCTCTGCGGCGGTTTTTAGAGCCAGTCAGCTGTTTTTCTTTTTTCCTGTTGTATTTTTTTCAGTAACTGGGCCGAGGCGGTCACTCTGTGTAATATTTTTTTTCACGGCTCCAGAAGGCGAAGTGTATTACTCAAAGACTGCTCCTTCTGGAGTTGCAGTTGGCCAGAAAAAGAAGGTGTGAGGTTGCACAAGAAAGAAGAGGAAAAGAAAGTAAAAAAAAAAAAAAAAAAGTAATCAAAAGATCTTAAAGTCCATCTCTGATTACCCATCTTGAGAAATCCACTTTCTGTTACCATGGTAATGGTTTATATATATATACTCTTCCTTTTCCTGTACCAGCAGATCTGTAGTTATTTGCACTTTTTCTGTCTACAGTTTTGTTTCACAGCAATGTGATTAAGAAACTCCACACTGATGTTTTTGTGTAAAATCCATGAACATAAAGGAAAGCAAATATATCTATTTTAAGATTTATGTGAAGTATTGTGAATATTCTGTGTTCAAATACAGTAGAAGCTTTCCAGGCTTTTTCTGAGTTCTTTCTCAAGTTTAGCCAACTGATGAAAACTTCTTGACAGCCAGAACAACCAGACGTAAAAAAAAAAAAAAAGGGCATTGACCTTTTCTAGCCGTGTTGCTTTGTGTGCGTCTCCTCGTGCTTCTTCACCTGCTTTCAGCTTCATTTTTTTTTTTTTGTAACTTGAAAAGGTGCTTGGAAACCATGCAAGCATCTTTTAAGAAAAGGGTGACTATTTCCCACCAAAACTTTAAGATATGGAATGGTTTGTGTCTGAAAACCAGATAATTACCCAAGCAAAGTCCTACCCTGCACCTTCTCTAATTGGCTGTCAAAGAGTTGAACAAAAGAAAGGGCACAAAGGACGAAGAAAAGGGAAAAGTTGCAACCGAATACAGGCTCCCTTACTACTGGTTACAGAGTTGGGGACTGCTGCTGTTTGTTCGATCTTTTTCCACAAACCTCACCTTTGTTCAACACGTATGCACTTTAATCAGTACACAATGATGAAAATACAATGCTGTGCAGGAGTCTACAATCTTATAATCTCACTCTGTTTTACTTCCATGACGCCAGACCTTGTAGTGGTCAGTTTCATGCGGTTTGGATGGAATAGTTATGATACAATTTATTTGGCTTACTTATGTGGGAATGAGAAAAAAAAAAAAAAAAAAGTTTTTTTTTATATCAAGATTTCAATGTTAACCCCTTAGCTGTCATGATCATGACACAGGCATGCTAATGGATCGACCCATTGACTTATGTGAGGATTTTGAGGGTGACAGATAAAAGGGTTAATACCTTACATTAAATCCTTGCAACATATGATGTCTCGTTCTAGACGGAAAATGAAGAAACTAAAGTCTGGAGACCGCAAGCCTCATCGAGACAAACTGTATCTGCAGCTGTTTAAAACTTTTGCGTGTTACTGTAGAAGAGGAGGATTCCGCTCCTTACCTTTCCTCACGATTCTGGCCAACACACACTCTCCCACCGTGGCGAGGCGTTGGGTTGCTGCAGGAGCGTTGACGCACCTGGAAGCCGATCCCACAACTGGTGCTGCAAGGGGACCAGGAAGTCCAGGGAGTCCAAGCTCCATTTCTATGACGATACGAAAAGTAACATCAGACTCGGACATTCGCCAGAGAGACGAATCAAATATCAGTTTCTTACGTTTATTTGGCCTTGGTACAGTATTACTAACTTGAGGAATAATGAACATGACTTAAACTTTCTGACTCAAATACAGTAGTGAGTAAAACTATAGCTATACAACCACTCTCACATACAAATGTCAATGTCTTACAGAAGAAAAGATAAAATACACAATGATGTTTCATACATAAAACAGAATCACAAAACTCAAAGCAGTAATGAAGGTCCTTGGGGGGGAAAAAAATGTCTTCAGTTCTTTTCTAGAAATATCGCCCTATATGTGTAATCGAGGTGCCAGCAATTAGATAATTCAGTCCTCTTGAGTGCTAAAGATGGTGTGATGGGCTGTAAAAGATTCTGATTAGATGACCTCAGGTCAGTCAAGCAAGCTTCCATCTAAAGCTCTAAAGCAGTGGTCCCCAAACTTTTTCCTGTGAGGGCCACTTAACTTTTCCCTTCTCTGGTGGGGGGCCGGAAATTGTTGAGGGGGACTAGGGGGTGCGTTTCTCGATTGATTTTTACCCAGAAAGCATATGGGCAAAAACCATGAGTGAAACGGTCACTGGGACTGTCTAGTATATATTCCATTGAGGGAAAGTAACTATAACATATTAATTTCTCATATGTTAACATAAAGGCTCGTTTTGATGAAGTATAAGCTGCTACTTACAGGCATCGCTTCGAAGAATTCAACCTGGAATGCGGCGTTCATAACAGACACGTGTGTTCATCTGCTCTACCGCTAGCAAACAACCGTACTGATTAAATAACATAAAAGTCAAGCAGTTCCCATGCATGCATGGCAGCAATGCGCCATGCAAAACAAAACACCCACAGTTTACAGGACACACTTCCTGCTAAAGAGCCCCCTGGTGGTTGAAGAAAAATCCACATATAAACCGGAAAATACAATTTAAGAAAAAAAATCTGAATGCTCTCTGGTATTGTTCAGGGGGCCGGACCAAATGTGGAGGCGGGCCGGATCCGGCCCACGGGCCGTAGTTTGGGGACCCCTGCTCTAAAGGTAAGATCAAGTTTTTTTTTGTTTTTTTTTATATGGATTCTAAAACTGCCTGGTAGCCACTGAAATCAAAAGTTACAAATTCTTTTGTTCTTTTATTTAAGAGAACTCTAATAGTCCCAGCAGAGTTTCAAAGATGCCCTTTCTCATTTAAAACAAACATTCCTTAAAAGAATAAAAAAAACCCTCTCTAATTATGTTTGAGGTACAAGTTCCAGGTACAAAGCTCCTTTAGATATGACAGAAAAAGAGACTATTTCTATGAGAATTTAAAGAACCGAGTGGTTGTTTTTAGGCCACCGTCTGGTGCAACACCTGAAATTTCGGCTTTATAATGTAGGTAAAGAAGTTCATTAGAGAGGTTCAAATGAGTATTAATTCTTCAGAAGCAGGTGAAATTATCACGTGACTGGAAATGTGGAGCATGAGTTTCTCTAAACTCAGTATTTAACTTGAGAGTGTTAAACCTTTAATGAGGAAGTGTGAAAAAGCTCCAATGTTCAATCAACACTTGTAAGCTCAAAGTAACAGAATGAAAACGTCACAAAAAAAAAAAAAAGAAAAATCATTTGTAGGGTGTTGATCTCTAATGGCTGGGTGTGAGGATGCAGGGGGTATATCTGTTAATTTTTTTTTTTTTTTACTTTATAATATTCAAAAATGATAAAGAAGAACAGCATCAGAATAATATACCGGGAACAGTTGGCGACTTCAACGCTGATCCCATAGCACTTCTGGCCGCCACACTGAGGGGCGGGATTATCGCAGGCTCTCGTCCGACACAGACAAGCCCCTGAGCTGCCTCCGTCATTGTGGGTGCAGGTGGACCAGCCAGACCAGGCACCAAAGCCCCCATCGACTGTAACGTTACGGACCTGTTGGTGACAAACAGGACCAAAAATAAAACACGTTGAATGTCATGTTTTTGTTTTTTTTTTCTCAGAAATGGGTCATTGCATCAGTGTGGCTTTCAGGAATATGCTGCTCTGGGAGATCATCGGTACAAAATCAAAATGTTTTCCTCAAATAGATGCAAAAAAAAAAAAAAAAAAAAAAAAAACCATTAAATCGTCTGCTGCATGTCAAAAAAATTGAGCAGTTGTCTGCTATAACCATGAGGTAAGACAGAATCTGCTGCATGGTATAATGGAATTCCAAAACAGAAAGAGAGAAACTCGGAATATGCACATTCATGAAACACCAATACATGGAAACAAAATGGGGCCTCGTCATCAAATACATGAAGCAAAAACAGAATCAAACTGGAAAGATCAGATATTAGAAGAGCAAAAATTACAAGTGTGATGGCCTGGTTGTAAGGGCCAATCGACAGATTTAGCACTGAGGATGCTATGAGCCCAGGGTTGGTGCAACATTTTGGGATAATTTCAAAATGCAAAAAGCATCATCACACCAGCGGAAGAGAGCGCGATCATCATCTGTTTGGCAGAAGCAAAACAACGCCTGGCCTCTGCTCTTATTGGTAATTGAATTTTGCCGTGTGCCTAAATGAGAAACGCTTGGACCGGGCACACAACATCTGCAACAATGGGCAGCCAAGGAAGCAAACGGCTACACAGATGCAGCCAATAAAGCCAATATTGTAGCATTATTCAGGCTGAGAGTGCGAGTGATTTGGTAGCTGTGTAATGTCTACTGAATTATTTACTTAAGGTTGTACAAGATGCAATATTCAATAACCGATCCAACACTGTGTGGCTTTTATAAGGAAAGTAATCATAATTTGCTTTAATGCTTATACGTCAGAAGAGAAATAACAGAGACTAGATATTATCTCAAATGTAAATCCATAGCAGATCCCAGTGGCAAAAGAGAGGCCTATTTTATTTTTTTTACAAAGTTTAACATCACACATGCAGAATAGGAGATATGGCAAGAGTTCAAAAAGCTGTGAGGGATGTCCATTTTACTTGAATCGAAATATTAATCTGGGACTAAAACCTCCTCGACGGGCCAACAGCAAAACTGCCTTCTTTTAAAAGTAAGACATCTTTCACCACAGATATAAGACTGCAATGCCAGATGGCGCTTGTGAATTCGTTGGTGAAGCACATCTCCTATCTCTGCCTACACAACACTTCTCAGTATGCAAAACCTTGGCTGGCTTTTAACTTTAGACCACCACTTTGCAGAAGTGTGCAGCCGAATAGACACCAAGTCAGTTATATAAACCTTTGCACACCGTTAATGGACTCATAGGGCGTGCAAGTGCAATGGTGATTAAAGAAATGGTCTATTTTAGTTTTTTTTTTTCCCTTTCACATCTTGTTGAGTTATTTTAAACAGCTATATTTCTTTTTCTTGTCTGGACTTCAGTCTCTGCATAATACGTCTATTTCTTGTTCTCGGTGTCACATTTTAGAAATAATGGAGCAATACTGTCTTCATCTGTTAGTGTTAAAGTGTCAACTCAGATGATTGACATCTACAGGCAGTTTTTTTCCTCCCGAGAATGCACTAAAGGGACTTTTTATCCCTCCTGCTTAGGGATTCTTTTGGTTTACCAGAATTACGTAGCTGATGAGAGAGAGGTGCAAATTTTAGTCCTGGACCTAAAAGCTCTTAGCCTGGTAAAAAAAAAAAAAAAACAGCCGCTGGTTCTGCAATTAGATTTAAACACAGTGTCTGAGGAGGTGTGTGAAGTCTGGGTTGTAGTTCTTTTTTTTTGCCATCTCATTGCAGCTCAGCATGACCTCGGATGAACTGACTAAGACATCAATTTCTGGGAAGACTGGTAACTGTATCACATGTTTTCCACTTGAGAATAATCTTTCTCTCTGGTGAGTGACAGACTTCAAGTAGTGCTTTTAAATCTTCCCAGATTGACAAGCAGTGAAAATTACTTTCCTTGGGTCTGTTGATGGCTTTGGTGGGATGCTAACAATCATGTGTGCTCCATCCCGGCAAAGTGTAAAACGTCTTGTTTTGGACATGTGCAAAACAGCACATTTAATTTGTTTGTTATTAGTTTTAATCGGACTCTGCGTCTTTAAAGTACAAAGTTACCACTGCTTTTTAATTTTGTGTGATCCTAATGATAGGGGAAAAAAAAAAGTCAATACAATAATAGGATATGGTTGGCTGCATTTTGTTTGCCGACGTTGCAAGTAAAGAACAGCTTAAAAAAAGTGGGTTATGATTTTCTTTTCTGATGCTTTTCTATTGATGACTAGAATTTTATTAAGAATAATTCTTGTAGAGAGGAGGCCGAGGATTGTTTGTGCTTACGATTTATGCTAAGATAAGCATATAGCGCCTAAAGTCAAGCTACATATTTAATAAGCCAACATGAGCGATATCAGTTCCCCTGTCCGTATTCCATCCAATAAATCAGAAAGATAAAGTGTTTTAAATAATGAAAAACATACAGCAGAGTTTATGTTTTCTATTTTTTTTATAGCCTTTTAAACATAGTGGTTTGTGCAAAGACTATTTATCTCCAAGAATAAAGGATTTTCCCTCAGAGGCTTGAGTGTCAAATATTCATCTGGATCTCCGATGTGCTTTGCTTGTCAATAAGGTCCACATGAAAGATAAAGGAAGTTAATATCTCTCAAACAGAAAAAAAGTATGATAGACTGTAATATGGCCCTAAAGGAAGAGAGTGAAATGTTGCTGCAAGCTTCTGCATAGATAATTCACTTCAACTAGAACAGAAAACAAGCCTATAATGTGTCCATCTAGTCATCCAATTTTTTTGTACCCGCTACTCTTCGCAAGGTCATGGGTGAGCTAGTTCTGCTCTCCAGTGATCGCTGGGCGTGAGACGGGGTACATTGCCAGTTTTTCACAGGTCAACATAGATGCATGCAGGACACACATTCACGTAACACACACACACACGCACACACACACGCACGCATACGCACGCACACACACACACACACACACACACACAGTCCCACCTGAGGTTGGCTTTGAATTGACATGCATTCATTCTTCTGGAGTGTGGGGGGGAGGGAAACCCAGAAGACATGGAGACAACCCAAACATGGATGACAAGAAAGACCCCAGTTGGCAGGAGTGCTAACAACTGAAGCTATTGATAAAGCTATTGTTGTAATATATATATATTTTTTTCATGTGAACTACTATTTGTTCAGTGCTTTAGTGTTTACTTATTGGTCTTGTGATAATCATTATGGTCAAACACTCCAGTTTTAGTTTCACAAGGTCAATGGACATAAAGGAAGGTCACTGTCCCAGTCTGATTTTTTTTTAAGCTTTGTTTTTCTCATAACGGCATCTTCATCTCGGAGTGGCCTTTCAGCCCATGACAATACTGGACTCGTTGCGGTGTGAAAAGTGATGCTCTCTTACAAGCGTTATTTGGTTGGCTCTCACGTTTTGCATGAAAACATATCCTACACAGTTTATCGTGGCATGATCTCAAGTTTTACAAACTCCCTAAAGCTGCAGTAGGGAGTTGCAAGAAAACTCAGGACCTACCCATACAAGTCCCTGTCCTTGCTCTCTGCTGTGTTGCTGCTCTCAGAGTAAGATGAAAGGCTATGTGTCTTTTTAAACAGCATACGTAAATATCAAGTTTCAATTGCATGTAAATTTAAGTGCTGCAACACAATATAACCACGTAGATGCGACAGGACAAGATATCTTTGCTAAAGAATATTTAAACTAAGCATTCCACATCCCTCTGCGTGCTTCATCACCTATCACTGCGAGACACGTTTTTATTAAAGGATGAATTTGATCAGCAGATAATGGAAACTTCTAGTTATTGTACAAATGCAAAGCCAGCTTGTCTTTGCTTTGCTCTAAAGGACTAATGTGCAAATCCGTTGACATTTCAGTTAGGATTTATGCAGAAATACGGGAATTACAAAGTGCGTTATGCCGTATTATATGCAAAGATCATAGGGCAGACTCATACTCACTGGACATTTTGTGATGCTCTGCTCCCACTGGCTCATTCTGACACTTTCCTCCAGGGTGGTGCATTTTTTCAGCAACAAATCCCAGCCACAATACGGGTCCCTGGCTCCTACGCAGGCTCTAAAGGGTAGGAATACAATGGCCCTATTAGAGGGGTTTTGTGAGTCTGTTGTGTCACACAGATGCCTGTGCCTTAGAATGGCATGGATTCAGCTAGACAGAAGGAGACAGTTGAGGAAGGTAATAAGTGGTGGTTTCAGTGTCTTATTAAAATATAAGAGGCAGCAGAGATTGGCTGGTAGCAGAAAGTATAATTGAATATGTCAGAGGAGAGAAAACGGACAGAAAAAAGAAAGTAACAGAACAAATGAAAGCACTACTAAAGCTAGGGGAAAAAAAAAAAATATGTAGAATTGCCCCGGAATGTAGAACATGATCATGCATTGGGCCCAACATCATATTCAGATCATATTCAATGTGAGGATATTGTCAGTATATGTATATATTGTGGCATATGTCTTTTTCAGAAACTGCAGCAGCACATGGTTTGTTGAGAGTAATAAAGCTACTCTTTTCATATAAAGACAAGGCCGTGGTGACAGTGCGGTGACATATCTTTCGGCCGCAGGCGTCAACGTTGCATGACATGCCCCGGTGGAAACAGTGATTTTTTTTTTTTTTTTTTTTTCCTGAGAGGTTTCATAACAAAGAGACAGAATATAGTCACAATCTAGAATGAATGAGTAAGAAACAAGTGATTCACATGCTTTAGTATCCATCCCAGTGACAGCTGTAAAAAGGAGAAAGGGCTGGTGCTTCTGTGTAAAAATGATGGTGCTGTATTACCACGGGGCTGGGGAAGTGCTTGGGCCAATATGAGAGATGACAGACACAATTCTGCTTCTCGGAAAATCAAAGTCATACACAGTATAAGTAAAAAGGTGTAGAGTGTATACTGCACAGTGCAAGGACAGTACAAGGACATACTTTTCACGTGATTGGCATTTCTCAAAGTCCTTTTTCATAGGTAATCTTTAAATTATCTGAGCAACAACTTGGGTATTTTTTTTAGCTGCGGGCCATGACTGTCGATATGATCTGAAATAGATGCCTAAATTATATATAATTTGCGTCTAGTTGCGTCTGTAAATAAGGAACATGAGGTTCACATTGTGTGGTATTGCTCCACAAGAAATAAAAAAAGACACAAGATGTGCCACTCTATAAATACAAGGTGATGGTATTACCGAATGACGCCAGATGATAGAACTAAAAGAAAAAATAAACACATCAGGGCCTATCTTCCGGAGGGGATTGAGGTCTTCCAAATTATGTATCCACACAACAAAAGCACAAAAAAGGCATCATTCCAACATTTCAAGCCTGTCTCTAAAAGTATTGTCAAAGACAAAACGTAGCTATTAGCAACTGACACGTGTGTCCTTGGTGAAGTTTCTTTCATCCGTTTTGTCTGTTCTAACTTTTTCAGCCTTCGTATAAAAAGAGAAACAGTGAATGCGATGAAGTGACTGCATTACGTACTGCAGAGCAGCGGCTGTAATATGACGCATTAAGGCGGCGGTGTGCAACAGCAATGGTGCAACGGAATAATAAAGGTGCAATTTGTCAGCGCGACGGCAGACAGGATTCAAATCTTGATGTGAATCCTATGATTAGCTTTTACACCCGAGTTTGGCTGTATTTATTCAGAGACGTGGCAGCCTACAACACAGACAGAAACTGAAAATATCTGATTAAACTTCAGAACGCTGCACGAGGCAGAGAGCACATGGTTTTTTGCGCAATGGGTCAATCAGCTGGGGAGGCAGTCAGAGGACAGCCACGAGCACCTCCAGTGGATCAGACAAAGCTGATTTGCAGGATTTAAAGTTTTAGCTCAGGCCTGGTGCTCTCAGATAAAAACCATCTTATGAAAAAGAAAACAAAATACGGCTCGAAAACTTTGTTTGCACATTTGCCTTTGACAGCTCCCACTGAGATTAATAGTGTTTTCTTTGTTCACGGACTCACTCTCTGCTCTTGTGGTAGCTGCATCTCTTGAGCGGTATCTTGATGACCTGGTCCCTGAAGCCCACGTAAAGCTCGCTGCGGCTGTGCAGGATCAGCAGGCTCCGTATCGGCTGCCTCTTCCTGGGCGGGAACAACTCGATCTCCTCCAATAGGCAGCTCCCCGTGGACTGGTTGAGAGGAGACAGCACTTTTCTGATAGTGCCATAATCTGGACGAGAAAGTGGGGAGAAGAGAGGATTATGTCACAAAGAGGAAATAGGGGCCGATAATCCACAAGAGAAAAGGTAAAGTAATGGGGGAAAGAGCAGGATAAGAATAACAGAGGGTTTTGAAGAGGAAAACCAACAAATAATCTATGCTGAATGGGGAGAACTACACTCAGCACTGTGAACTACTGAACAATTGCTTCCTGAAGGAGGCTGTGGAGAGAGGAATAAAAGAGAAATGGGGTTGGATGTACAAAGCCTGGTTAAAGCATCAATATGCAGCACTGCAGACATAACGGAAGAGTTGATGAGGCACCTGAATGCATGATTTCTGGCCTACTTTTTCTTAAGGGAATATTCTAAGGGATGAAGCTGCTTTGTAGCTATAAAAGAGAGCGAAACGTGTAGAAATCTGTGTCATCGTGAGTGTATTCTGACCTTTAATTTTGTAAGGTAGGCCCAGTGAGACACACTTTGAGGCAAATTTACTTTTGGGAGAGCGAAAACAAACATAATCCATTATACTTGCAGTCCCCTGGGCGGGCCAAAGGTAATTAGGTGTACAGTGGAGGCATAGGGAGAAGGGCAAAATGCTAATAGGTAACTTAAAGGCATGAAATGTAGAAGTTAAGTTTTGCCCCAGGCAGTGTGGTCAGTAATGCTGCAGCAACTTGAGGTGATACGTACAATAAGAGACTTGAACCTTTCAGAATAAAAACCAGATTTACTGTTTTTTGTTGTTGTTGTTAAACTTCTATGCATTTCAATGGGATTTTATGTGATAGAACAACACAAAGCAGTGGCAGTTCTGGCCTTCATAGAGTAACAAAAAGAAAACCAGTGTTGAAAAGATGACATGCAACCAGAGCTACACTAAAAAAAGATTAGATCGCAGCATATCAATGTGCTGTGCATGAATGAGCCTAAGTCCAGACAAATCCGTAAACATGTCATCCAGTTTCAATATTTTGCAAAGAAAAACCAATATAAATTTGATTCTCACAGCTGATATGCCAAAAAACTTGCAACTGCAATTGCAGCATGAAGGGATTTTGCAAAGTGTTGATCCAGAAGGCTCAACACAAAGGCATTCACTATTTACACATTTAGTTGTGCAAAAATCTTTCTTCTGCTTCACAGTGATTTATTTGCTTTTATTTTGTTCAACCACCTTAAATTCCCAATGAGACATGTTGAAGTTTGTGATTGGATTATGAAAAAAAATTGTTAAACGAGCATAAATATTTTTACAAGACAATGTAAGTAAAATTCAACTTTAACTGTTAGAACTTGATTTGTTAAAGTACATTTGCTAAGTTGTATTATTTTTTTAACTTTAGCAGCTTGTAACTATGATTACAAAGTTGTGTGCAGAACTTTATTTATGACCCTTCTATTAAACTGATTTAATTTAATTTTGTTTTTAAATTAATTACTACACTATCCTGGTTCTTATTTTCTTTTTTTTAATAACTTTTCTTTGCAAGGCAGAATAAAACGGCCCTTTGTGAAGCCTAAAATATCTCATAATGTCCTATTATCTAATTTGGCATGTATTAAAGTGCTGCTGTGTGCGTTTGGAGGCGTGCACGTCAATGTTTCAGATTCTTTATTCCATCAAATCTACCACTGAGAAAGAAAAAATGACCAGCAGGAAACACTAAGGAGGCTGAATAACGGCTTCACTTCTGCTCAGCTCAGCAAGCTGCACGGTTGTTTGAAAGAGCCTCACACTTCGACATCTTTGAACTCCCGGCTGGAGCTATTAGATTTCCCCACAATGGCCCCAATCAGTGGGGTGCGTTTAGGCGTTAATAACAGCGTGCGATTAGGTACAGTATGAGTGCAAGCCAATGGCCCTGGCAGTGGTTCAGATGTTTTCATTAGTGTCTGGTTAGTGTCTGGGGAACTTGCAGTGTGGGCAGCTCTGGTTCAGTGCTGCATTGATCACAGCAGCATGCAAACAATGAGAGGGGAGTTTTTGAGGGAGATGCCAAGCAAGGAGGAAGTGAACTGGAACAGATTGCAAGAGTGTGTTTGTGTGTGTGTGTATGAGAGAGAGAGTGACTGTACATATGCGTGTATCATATACGACATGTGAAATATCTTAAAATAACACAGACTCTTTAACAGGAGGATCATGCTGCCATTTCCCAGCGGGCTTTTTTTTTTGGTACATTAGTAGAGCAAAGTGGGTCACTGCACTCAAAATTCTGTTCAGCACACCTGTTTGTCGCCCGTGCTACATTACAGCAACTCATCAAATAATAACAGGTAACTGGAGACCTTTTGTTGCCAAGTCTGACATCATCGCAGGATCACACCAGTTTGGATCAAACAATGTACTGATAAGCAGATGGTGCCAAACGTACACACTGGACAGAGTAAATGTGTAATGACCGCACATGTGTCATTTGTCTCTCTCTAGACATGACTATTGGCTGTTTTATGGTGCAATACAGAAGAGCGATTACATTTTCATGAAAAAAATGCTTCTTCTGTCATCTATATGTGTGACTGCATGAGGCTTCGTAGCATATGTGGAACATGTGTATGTAAAAGGTCATGAAGCTCATGTAAAAGCAGACTCTTTGATGATGTTGATACAGATTGACTGGCATTGTTCTGCTTCTTACGAGACACTTCTTTCATGTGCAGAGTGCATTTCAAGGCCTTCGAGCTCCTAGGCCTTTTTTTTTTTTTTTTTAGAACCATCAATATTCACAGCAATAAAAGTAAGGATGAATAAAACATTGAGGCAATGTGTGTATTAAGGTAATTTATCTGGTCTCAGTCCTGAGGACTACCACAAGTAAGTAATTAAACAGAGTTTGTCCACAATTTTAGTTGCCACAAACTTGAATGTATTTCATTGTGTGTGTTTTTTTTTAAATATCTCCAAATTAGTCAAGCTAGATGTGTATGAATATTAATTATGAAGTCTTGCCCCAGTTTCTTCTTTCAATCTAAAAAAATATTCATAGCTCTTATTGCATGTATAGGTAGAAGTGATTACAGTCCAGTCATTTTTGCCTTTCCTTCAACAACATAAATTTGTGTAGAGCCACAAAATGTGCACTGCCCCTCAAAAAACATTTGGTTATTTCGTTCTATGAATATGTAGTGCAAAGAATTTTGCTTGCATTTCTATTTTTTGATTTAGTATGAACGTCAAACATCAACAGGAAAAAGGAGTAAGTGTTCCTATTGGATGAAACCATAGGACCAACTTGTTCCTTTATTTGAAACATTTAAAAAAAAAAAAATAGTAACCTTTCAAAAACAAGGGGAAAACTGCATGAGTTTAATTCTAAACCTAAAAGAACAACTTTCTCCTGTACCGCTGACACAGCTTTTTTTATTAGAAAAACAAAAAAAGAAGTTGCTCAAGGTACTTTACCAGTGGCCAAATAAATGATGTGGAACAGCGTGTCTTTCCCTTGCACCACATCCACTGCTATATGAGTGAAGCGCACGTTGTCTTCCATGAAATAAGGAACGGGGACCACTGGCTGGACCACCTCATGCATCAGCAGAAACTTCTGTGCATCCTGCAGGTTCCTTTGAGTCAGGTTCACATAGGAGCCGGAGTTGATGGTGCCGCACTGTACAGATGGCAAAAAAGTTTGCAAGAATATGACATTAGACTTTATTACATTCATAAATGTCTACGGTTTTAAGGATTACAGGATAATACGCTTAGGGTTTTTTTTCTTTTTCCAGAAATAAACCAAGAGATGGAAATTTAAGGGAAGGAGTGATTAAATGAACAAGCAGGATCATTGCCTCTTTTAGTTGGTTTTGCTATCCTCCCAACTTTCAAGGCTTTGTAGTCACAGAGTTTGATGGAAAGAGACTGAATGAGTGTTTCACTGAGTGGGTAGTTATCTCTTTTATGAGATTTCCCACTCATATGCATACATATTGCTGGTAAGCTTTATTGCTACGTGGAAAATAATATTTCCGGATTGTGTCATTCTTTCAGCTCAGAAATGATAACTTCAAAAAGTGTCTGAGACCTCATTGTTTTCATTATTAATATTTTTAGAGAGACTCGCGGGGAATCTGTGTCAGTCGAAGATGGACAAGCAATGATTTAGTGGTGAGGAAATCTGTTGTCACAAAGTGACAATAAATAAATGCATTTTTCTAGCTTTATTGTTTCATTCTGGAGACAAGTCTTGATTTCTTAAAGGTAGTAAGATTCATAGTTATAATCAAAAATGTTTAATATTTAAGACTAAGTTTATCCAAGGGTGGTAATTACAAATACACATCAACAGATTACTACTTCAAATCATGAAATACGATAAAAAAAAAGGTTAAATTTATATCTTTGGATGTAACATGGTAAAATGTAAAAAAAAATTCCAAATGGGCTGTATACTTTTGGACGGCACTGTACGTAGCTAATCTTTGCCTAAGAAAAGCCATTTCCATGATATGATGAATCTGGTGTGAATTTTTTCCTCTTTGAAGTGGAGAGGACATGGTGCAGGACAAAAGCCAGCATAGCTAAGGGAGAGCTGGGAAACTAAAGCTAACCAAGCGTGCCCCTCTCAGTAAATGATGTCCCATGATGAGCTCGGGATTTTTGAATTGAGGCATCTTTCACAAAGAACAGGCTTCCACCAGAACACAGGGCAGAGAAAACAAAAATACGTCTTGCATGGCAATTACACCACCCAAAACAGACCGCTGCTGTTTTAATTATAGTATCGAATTGCGTTTTCTCATCTCCGGGCTAGCACTGCACCTTTTTTACTGCTAAGCTGAGGCTGAACTCTGGCTGGCGATTTGTTCCTGGGAGACAAGCTTCAACGGCAGCATTATGGACACGTTATACAGATCAATCCTCGGCCTTTACAGGGCTGACAAGCGACAATCATGAAGGGCTTCTAGTCTGATGAACGGATCAGTGCTCCTGCAAGTTCAGAATGTGAGAAATTGCAGCCCTGAAAGACTACAAGACATCCAAAACTGTGCTTGCCAGTGTCTCAAATAATCATCCTGCCCCTGGCAAAAAAAAAAAAAAAAAAAAAAAAAATTTTGTTAATGGGTTTTCAGGTGGGGTGTTTGGAAAAAACAG
>NW_015112780.1:55289-78875 GCF_001443285.1 Poecilia latipinna | reverse complement strand
AATGTTGGTACCCAAGTATCCAAAAAAACCCCCCCCCCTCGAAAAAAAAAAAAAAAAAAAAAAAAAAAAATATGTTGAATGTGTTTGCAGTGTGGATGTTCAGTAACACACGTCTAAAGTTTCCCTTTGTGGTCTGCTTTTGCACTGTGTGCAAGGATGCTGAAGCATGTGGATGACAGAATTTTACGTGTTTGTCTCTGGCCACTGAGGCTCCATTACAGCGAATGCACTGTAAAATTGATGTTATGAGCAGAGAGTCAAGGTGAGGGACACAACCATCATTTGGCTGAGGGCCCATCCAACACTCAGCTGTCTCCCCCTCTCATCATCAGGGCAAAGTGCTCTGCCAGGATGACATAAGTGGCACTCAGAACCGTGGTTGTTTTACACCATGTTTTTGCAAAATGGCAGTGTGTTTAAAATGTCTTCCTAGTATCACGGTATTTCATTTTAGACTCTGCGTTTCCTGAGTAACTAAACGTTTAACACTTGGCAACACATGATCCCAATCTTTGTTGGATTTGCTGAACCTTGCAAAGGACAGTGTTCACACCTCTTGACATTTTTCACATTTTGCCCTTCTTGGGCTTTTGGCTATGTTTGTTGAATTTTAACCCTTTCATGCATGAATTATGACCTTTTGAATCAGGATTATTTTCAAATTTTTTTTTTTTAATTTTCTTAAGGCATAAAAAAAGACAGGAAAAAAGTGTAAAACAATTTTTTTTAATTTTATTTTATTTTTTTAGGCGATCAATTGTAATTTTCTCCAAATACAAAGTTGTTATTTGAAAAATACACCAGTAGTATTGTTCTTTAGCGGTTATCTGATGTCACAATATTTTTTTTACCTGCCAGTGTCGTCTATAGTAGAAGGAGGGACCGGGTCGGTTGGCGTGCTTTTTTGTCTGTCGGCCATATTGGATTGAACAAAAATAATTTCTTGCATTTGCAGCTGATGGCCAGTAGGTGATGGTGTATTTTATGATGCATTAGTGTCCACTTCAGTGGTTTGTGTGCATTTATAACATAAAAATCCACAAGAAGCACAAGAAAAAGGCTTTTAGACAGCTGTCCACTGTAGTGACCACTATGCATGAGGCTTTGTGAACAAAACGTTTTGGTGAAGGTGACTTGAAAAGACTTGCATTTTTTTCTCTATTGGTTAGAGATATTTTCCTTGTCATGTTAGCCATGCATAGGGTCTATATGTTTTTAATGAAAATACTAAATATATAGTGGAAAAAATACATATATGTCAACATTAACCCTTGTGCGTGGAAGGACTGTGGCAAATAATACAAATTTTACGGGTGTGGGGTCAGTTGGACCACATTTGTAAACACAAGGGTTAATTGTTGTAAATATCTGGCTCCTTCTTCTCCATCTAGACTTATATTAGTCCTTTATTCCTTCCTTTATATCAGGCAGGGGAAGGAACTGTGGGAAATCTACTTAGGTTCTCAGAGTGAAAGGGGATAAAAACAAAGGTGTGCTAATTTTTTTTTTTTTTTTGTAAAAAATGTTACAAACTATGTATCATTTTCCTTTCAGTTTCACTCCGCTTTGTGTTCTTTCACATAAAACGCCATTACAACGTGTCAAGGTTTTTCACTGTAATGTGACAAAATATGAAAAAAAAAAAAAGCGTTCTGGACACTTTTGTCAGGCACTGTATAATGTTACATCATCCCAAAAGGCTAACCAGGAACCTTTTTTCTAAAAAAATATCTAGTTTTAGTTTAATTCCAGTTTATTTTCACAATAACAGAATTGTTTTCATAACTATTTACCTGAACTGGAGGCAGGCAGAATTATAAACTTATTTTTGCCTGCCATCTTTGTTGTATGTCTTACTGAAAACTAAAAGAAAAAACATATTTGCTTTTGCCTCTTAGTCAAACTTAACAAATGCTTCTACTTTGTGGCTGAATAAAGAATGTTTTTTTTTTTTTTATAATAATAATCTATTATAAAATGACATAAACCCAACATAACACATAGGCAGTATTAGGCAGTAATGCACAATGAACATGACTCATTGCCTGAACAAACCCTGCAGGATCAATCGGTGTGCTTCAAATGAATGGAGGGATTTTCTCTGCAGACTGGGAATTAGGCTCTCAATCAATGACCAATATGCATGCATGTGTGTGTTGAGGCATCTCTTCATAATCATAATTATCCTCACCTGGCAGGTCTATTCCTTCTTTTTTCGGGCAGCGTAGCTGTACAACGAATGTATTTTATATGTGATATGCGAGGTGTGCGGTTTCTGTGGCTCCTTGATTTTACAGATGCCTGTTGGTGCCTGCGCTTCTGTGAAAGTCTATGTGTGCTGGCTTGAGAAAGAGCTATAAATCTTGCGCTTGTAAATCCCAACATTGACAAATGCCTGATGAAGATGTCACTGAAACCTAGATAAAGTGAGCATTGGTCCATTGGTAAGGAGCAAACATTGTACCCAAGCTTAAGTCAGGAAGATGGGGGGGCGGGGAGAGGTGAGACGGATCCACGTTTATCCTCGAGAAGCGTAACAAAAAATATGGAGCACAGACTCCCCCGATGTGATGTTCCTATAGCACACTGAAGGGCATAAATTTGCAGTCAGCTCTGACCAGATAAGGAAAATTGATTTTCATGAAGTTTGTTTTTGCTAAACTAGCTGCTGACAAGCAAGATATGAGAACGCATGACGACAGAGAGTTACATTCTATGTCACAGATTTATTGCCGTGTGCTCACGTGTGCATGCAGCATACCATCAAAGCTTGCACCTTTTTTTTTTTTCCTCCCCCCTCCGAGCATTCCTTTCGCCTTTTCTGCATGAGCAACGCCATTATAGATAATGCATGTGTTAGTTCTCGATCGAGGGCTCTTGCATGTGCTGGCTCAGGCGGCGACATGATGGAGGCCGGTGATGAGAAACGTCTGAGAAAGCGAGGCAAGTGTCACCCACCGGTGGCCACACCTCATAGGGAATTCAATTCCTCACGAAAGCCGGGTGGATTAGCTCTCTCACCATCTGCTACGGCTGCAAAAACCGAGAGCCACTTGTTCTGCAAATAACGCATTCCCTCCGCATCATCACTATGGAATGGTGCCTTAAATCAAAATAAGATGCTTTCCATACACCTTCAGGTTTTAGGGTAGGGCATAAACATAAAGAATTACCAGTGCAAAAATAAGTTAGGTTTATTAAGGGCGACTCCATGAGATATCTTCAAGGAATGAATGACCTATACAACAGAGTTTATAATGAGCAGCCATAATGTGCGCGATTGTGAGAGAAGACGCACTTAATAGATACTTATAAGAAATTATATAACACGTGAAGAGCTTCCTCTGAGGTGAATGGGTGAGGAACGCTTATTCTTCATTAAGTGTGCAAAAATGTCCCTCTTTTTACAGATTGGTCCTGATTTTCTAATCATATAAAAGGTGATCGTTGAGTTGTCCTTTGTTTTTGGTTTAATATTCTTATCAACACTGAAACATCCCCCTAATGTGGAGTTTACATACAAACCTCAAAAGGTCTGAAATGCAGAAAGAAGCATTAACCACCTAATGTTATCATGAACCTGATTTATTGTAACATTTTTGTTTTGGATGGACTTTCTTAAGAACTTCCAAGATATCCTGCATAAACAACTACAAATGTAGAGAAAATGCTCCTGTTATTTTAATAGCATTTTGAAATCTTTTAGAAATTTGTAAATACTTTGGTATTTTTTCCAGAGGTTGTCGCACCATTAGAATCCATCGCGACATAACATGATACCTCACGGATGAATACGCATACATTACCTGAAAGTTTGGGTTTGGGTTGGGGTAGGGCAGCCAAGCCGATCGTGAGTTTTCCTGGTACTTAAAAGGTCCATTAAAAACCTGGGATATGGCACTGAGATTGAAGGCACACACTGCAGATGCAGCAATGCTGTTTCTGATGGTTGAGAATAGAAGGGGAAAAAAAAAAGATTAGACAGTCCCTCAAAACAGGAAGGAGAGTGGAAAGAAAACAAAAACAAAGATTAGCATTATCAAATTTACAAAAAAAATAAATAAATAACTCAGCTCAATGTGGAAGCACATCAGATTTTGTGTGCTTTTGTTAGGATTACCTCGGCATGCTGGCAACAACAATAAAAAAAAAATCAAACCCTAAAGAGACAGACACCCTCTGCGTCGCTCGTGACTGTCATTATTAGACTATAAATCCAGCAACAAGGCACAATTAAGCTGCTCGGCTTTTCTGATTAACGGTATAGATCTCTGAGCTGAAATACAGCTTTGACTTTTTAAGCTGTCAGTTTCAACAAGTACCGGTCGCCTCGCTTGGAAGAGAAAGTAAAGAATGAGAGCATTAACTCTCGACACAAACTGCAAGACTTTTGGCAATGTGAATTATAATCCAGTGCAGCTGTTCATTAAGCTCTGTGCCTGTAGGGGGAAATGTTTCCAATACCCTTCAAATGTTTTTTTTTTTTTTTCCCTCCGTTGCATGAAGGCGTTGACTGTAAAGAATTGATTACTCAGCTTTAATGATAGGGCAAGTGGCTGTACAGCAGTTTAAATAACAGGAAATAAGAAGGAAAAGAGAATAAAACAGAGGATTAAACACTTGATATGAGATTAGATTGTAAAATTGACACATCCAATCAGTAATAAGAACGTAAAAGGCCTCTCAGATAAAACATGAAATGCATTCAAACTCTTCATCAGATGCACACTGTTTCTTATCTTGCTATGCATATCATCGTATAAAAAAAAATATGGTTCACATCTAAATGTGAATGAGAGAATGCTGCACTGCCAGGTGTGTATTAGTACGGAGCAAAATTTATAATACTCTTCTGAATCTACAGATATTTACATACAAGACTACCGTTTTTCTTCCTGACATTGAAATTTAATTTTAACCTGTACGACTTTGGTTCATTGTTCATTAATGTTGATGCTTGGTGGTATAAAGACACATTTGGTGGTATAAAGATCCATTTGAAAGTCTATTTGTGCCGAAAACCTTAACTTCCTCCCCAATGTTCACTCTAAAGGACACATTTAACCCAGCACTTCATTCTTTTGAACTGCTGCCTTCAGGCAGACATTACCGGTCCCGAAAAGCAAGAACAAGCAGGTTGTTAAATAGTTTCTGCCCCTAAGCTATTGTCACTCTAAATGCTAACTTTAAATCATAACCTACTGTCCGAATTAATCTGGAGCACCACACTGAGTGCAAACTGCTGCCATTTGCTTTTGTGAGTGGAGTTGCGTTTTTGTTGTTATGTCTTGAGATGCTGCTTTACAAGATTTTTATTTTTTTTTTTACTTGTAGTACCATCTATTTTTGTCATGAACAAAATATTAGCTGTAACCATGATGCTTTCATTTTGGTACATCCCAGACAGGATGATATTCTAAGGCTTGCAAGGTGAAACAGTTTTCCAACCAAATGTTCTTTTTGGTCAAACACTCCAATCTGTCTTTCATCAGACGCATGACATGGCTGACATCTTTGTGCAAATTGTAATCCGGCATTTTCCTTATTAATTTTCTTCTCATTTCATGTGGACAACACGAAAGTGAATCAGATTTGTGGAGGTCCACAATTCATTCCCTGACCCTCGGTCTAATTTCTTTAGATTTTCCCAACGTGTGTTGTGTTTTGGGTGTCGCCTTACAAAAATCAACAGGCATATCTTAGAATAACTCAGGGGTTTAGATTACCCTAAAAACAAAGCTAAGAAATCCATATCCTTACCATCTGGGCCGTTTTCAATTTATTTAAAGTTGTTTATGAAAGAGTTTTTTTTTGTTTTTTGTTTTAGTTTAGGTTTGGATGGCTTTTGAACATGAAAAGAATCAGCAATGTGCTCTGCACCACAGAAATGGTTGGTTTCTTCACAACATCGGTAGCTGCGCAGTGTGTAGTGGATTAATGGAGGATGTTTAGGTTTAGCATTAATTTGAACAACTTAAGAATTTGGTCATGCAACATCACTTACACATTAGTTGTAAAAATGCCATAGAGCAGCTCCAGCTCAGGCAGGTAGAAGGTGCCCTGCAGCTCGTTGTAGTTGAAGGGAATTTCTCCTGGCCTGGAGCAGTTCAGCCTGGCTTTCATGAAGGTGGTCCACGTATCCTCCAGCAGGAAGCGGCCACCGATGTCATTCTTGCAGACACGTCCGGCTCGGGAAAACACGGTCCTGCCGCAGTCATGCTCCACCGCGTTTTCTCGGAAGAAGAAGTAAGTGAAGTTGCCGATGTCATAGGAGGAGACGAAATTTGGCTCTGTTGAAAAAGCGGCGGCAAAAATGAACTGGACAGGAAAAAAAAAAAAAAAAACCGACCCAGAAAGAAAACTCGATGACAGCCAGGGGGAAAAAAAGAAAGATGAAGTGCAGACAGATGAAGAAAAATACAGACAGAAATATATTTAAGGCTGTGGGAGGTGAATGGAGTGGGAGAGCGATAGGCTACGCATTATGACTGATTGGCTCATAGTGTGTGTGAGCGTGCATGCGGCCCACACAATAGCAGGTGATCAGGATTAATAACTACAGGCTATGTTATTAATGGCTTTGGGTTGTAATAAGAAAGCTCATTTTTCACTCCCCAAACCTAAAGGTTAGGCTGAGAAATGACCAAAACAGGTGGAGGGTAATAGCTCTCACCCCATCTGAAACATGCAACCTCCATGACACGGCTACAGCTAAAGCGTTCATCTTTATGTATGACATTACTGGATCTAAAATGCGCACTTTATTCTTTCTGACGGTGATTTAATTCGGCTTTAAAGGAAAATGCGCCCCCCCCCCTTTTTCCTCTCTCCCTCCATCTCATTTTTGCCCTTTTCTTCTCTGCACCTTCAGAGGGCAGCGCAGGGGGAGATGTAGGAAGAAAATCAATTCCCCATAAAATTAGTTATTAAGCCTTCTCCCAGAAGGTGGCTGCCAAGCAAGGTATGAGGTAGTTTTAAATTTGTTTTTTCAATTTAGCTTAAATGTGAATCAGGAAAAAAGTCACTCGCAGCCAAGATACTGATTGACCTGCTCCTGTGTAGGATGGACATCTTAAGCTATTTGAAGTTCCCCAATCTGCTCTACGATGTCTTTTAGCTTTAAGGGGGGGAAAACACCATTGATTTTTCTGGACTTCAAACTTGAGTTCTCCTTAAAGAAAAGGTAAGGTGTTTATGTTTTAAACCACACACAGATTTTCTTGCCGACATGAAACTCTAGAAACATTTTGTTTAACCGTTAAACGGCAAGTGAATATTATCGTTCAGAGCAGTATTTGCTTTGCTCGGGGCTGATTACTAAAAGGTTTCTTGGAGAATAAAATCTTACAGATGCTTGTGGCTGTGAGTCTGATGAAAACACACCGACTCTCCTCTTGCAGTGCAAATATTTCAAGCATCGTCTGAGGTTTTAAATTTTACCCAGTTGCTAGCGTTTGCCCACGACGAAGCTTACCGGAAGTTGCCTTCGCTGTAAGCAACCGTACTCCATTTGTGGAGAGCGAAGGTTCCGATCCAAACGAGGCGGCTGCTAATGTTTATTTAATATTTGGAAGCGTGGCCGACATCGACCGAACAGCTTCGTTTACTTCCCTCCACTGCCATTGCTAAACTACATGCAGAAAATCGACGTCGTCATTGACAACGTCTGCTTCTGTTCGCTGATTGACCCGGTCAAAAAATAAACCGGCGAAAATCTGAGGCAAGTGGGGGAAGCCCAGAATGTGCCGGAAGCGAGGATTATTTTTGAGCAGAATTGCACAGGCAGGCAATGGCACAGGCTAGTTTTTACACGTATGTACACGAAATATAGCAATTAGCTGCCGTTTACTGCCTACCGTTTAGCCACTTGGAGTTGTACTGGGCAGTGCGTAATGGCGGCAGTCCGCCAAGGCTGCGGTAGATGGCCGGGTCTCGTCCAGAGAAGTCCATGGCGGTGGCGGCGTAGAGCTCTCCGCTGGACGTGATGAGGGCTGTGGAGTTGTGCAGGGGGTTGTAGGGACACCGAGCCATCCCGCTGATCTGATCGTGGATCTCGGTCAGGTTAGTCAGCTGCAATATAGTGGAAAGTCAGGCTAAAGTGGGAGATCAAGAACAAAAAACTGACGAGAATAAACTGTCTCTGTGTTATTACAGAGTGGGTTTCCTTTTATTTGCAACATGAAGAAAATATATATAAAGGCAATATAAACCAACCCTAATTTAGCTAATTTAGTTGTGTTAAGAAAGAAATTATATTTTACAAGATTGCATGTAATAAATGTATTTGCAACACAGCTGTTAATACTTTGTAACACTTGGTATTCCCCTAAGATTTGCTTTCGTAGTCATTCAAAATGCTATATTCCTTATGCTGTCTTTTCGTCTGCTCATCTCATCCCACAGGCTTTTGGTAGGCTTGCAGAATGTCTTGCCCTTAGAAGAGGCTTCATATTTTCTCTGGGCATATGTTTCGGATTCCAGTGATGACTCAATTTATGTTTTACGGCAGATACCATCCACGTTTTCTTTGAAATAACCTGGTCTTGGTCATGGAAAAGGAACAAAGGAGACAACGGAAATGTTAGAACTTTTCCGTATGCTGCAGTTTATTTAATGTCTGCACAGGCTATGTCTGTCTACTATGGTGCCTTTTTTTAATGTCCCCTTGTGAAATGTACAATATAGACAATTAGCAAATGTCCTCATGTTTGCTACTTTCCTCAAAATTTGGAAGATAACTCAGAACTGCACTCTAATGGCCAGATTTAAAACAACCTTTGTTAACATGCCTTGGTGAGCCAAAGTTGTTACTCTTTAAATAGTGGTTTTTTATTGTTTATTTTTTATCTCTTACAATCGACATCCTGCATGATGGGCGCGGTTGCAGGGTAAACTCGGGTCCTCGAGCAGCTGTGTGAATCACCATTGTTGTTTAAAATGTTTTAATTATTGTTCCTACTGAAGACATGGGCAACACTGGGCAAATAACTATTTTCTTGTAATCATTTCACGACTTTGGGAGATAAACGCACATCTGCTCTTCTTTAACGGCATGCACTTTTGTCCTTTTCATTTTCAAATGCAGTTACACCCAGACACACTCTAATTCAAAGAGAAAGGTAAAGTAAGAATCACAAGAAATACTTTTAGAAATTTTATTTTATAGAAATTGTGACCCCAAAGACTGGAAACGGTTACTTCTTAGGTGAGATTCCATCCTCCAATTGAATAAATTAACTAAAATGAAAGTCTGGATTTTACTTTTATTTTTAGTAATACTACTGCAATAAAAGGTCCAATATCTTACGGTTTTCAAATATCTTTACCGCAGCTACGAACAATTGCTGTTGGTGCTGTATCACGCAGCAGCAGGCACTAAAGTAAGCATAGTGATGTAGGACAACAGCAACAATATATAGGACAAAGCATCAAAGGGCAACATTAAAATGCAAATCAAAGAAGTGTGCAGCTGTGTTGTTTGCTCCTGCCAATATGCAAATAGCACACGCAGCAAAAAATACCTCATCTCATGACATTTTGCTTTGTTTACATCTACTGTGAAGCACACAACAACACGTACAACCAGAACCTTCAGAAGCAAGGAGCATAATTAGAGAGCACATTCAGAATAATCAGCGTCGTAAAACACACAAGCACAACAGCTGCTTTTTAGTCTAATGGTAAGAAACCACCTGTTCAGGACCAACAGAATTCGTCTTGGCTGAAGTGCTTTAATGGTTTGGTTTCTGGTGTCTCTACAGAACAACCAGCTGTTCGTCAACATGCAACATTGTTAAACCACATCTTTGAGTTGCCACTCCGAGTTACAGAAAAGGCTTGATGAGCGATGAACTGCTCCACTGCATTTCGCCTTTGAATATAAAGCCAAATCCAAGGTCCTGCTTTTTAAAAATACTTTACGGCTTGACCTTGGCTTATCCCTGACACGCTGGACTGGTTGCTGAAGAGCCATAGCACATGGCTCTGCAAGTGCGCTCTGGAAAGGGAAAAGGAGAATTGCAATTTTCCAATCTAAGATGTAATTATATTTTATGGTGCAAAAGCAAAACGGCATGCAGGATTTATGTCATGACATGTGCACTTTCAATATTCATCGAAGTTCCCATGGCAAATGAGTAAATCAAGATGGTAGGGTTAAGGTGAATTCAGAGCAATGTGCCAATGTCCTAGAGCCTGTCGATTTGGATAAAAAAAAAAAAAAGTCCTATCTGCTCTCTAATGCCAACCCAAACCACAACAGAGAAGCGACCCTGTGTGAGCTTTGCCAGTCTGAGGTGAAAGCCTGGTATTGACACGGCTGATTCCGTTGGCAGGAGTCATTTTATTAGGTCAGCTGGGTCATTGAGAAAAAGAAGAGGAGGAGGAATAAATAGATGGCAAAGAAGCCGTTTCATTTTGAAGGAAGGGAAGTGAAAGTCGTCCCTGTATAGAGCAAGCAGCTGCAGGGCTTGGACGCTCTAGGGACTTTTGTGGAAGGAGATGGATCACAGCTTGTAAAGAAGAACCATCGACTCTTTGAATAATTCTTAAAAGAATGAGAAACCCAACAGTCAGAGTAAGAGTTTTCACCTGCTAAATATGGCAAGGAAGCTATCTGCTGGCTTGGGCTTGCATAGTTCAGACCTGGTAATTGACAGGGCGACCAATAATTTGCAGTAAACTTAATCAACATTAGAAATGCAGAGAGGAGCTGGATAGTGAACAGAACCGGACGAAAACACGTTCTGATTTATAAAACCATGTGCATGCAAACCATTAAGCAATTTTCCTCCATAAATCACAGCTGTACCTAAGAGTTTGTGCACAAGGTCCCGCCTCAGGTTCTGCCCTCTACATGCCCTCGACCATAAATGGTCAATGCGAAGCACCTCGTGAATGACAGTGTTAATTTAAATGAGCCAGCTTATCACGTTATTTCATTATTAACAATAGCAATGATGAGGAAACGAGGGGAAAAAAATCACAATTTCACAGAGGCAGAAAGCCATGAAAGTGAGTGAGGTGGAGAGGCAGAAACATATCTTTTCCGGTAGCCACAGTGACGTGAAATAAAGTTTACTCGCTGCCACTGGCGTTTTAAGAGGCCCCTGGCACGCTCCACAGTTGAGCGCTCACGGGTGTGAGTATTATTCAAGCACCTCCTCTGTACTCTGAACGTTTTGAAACGAGGTAGGAGCCAGCACCTGAGGGAAGTACCGACTGTCCTCTGCAGGTTATAGTGGAAGAGTGCATCAGGCCCTAATAGTTAGCATTCCACAAATTAACTTTCCCTGCACTTCCCAAAGTGCAGGGAAATCTGATGTATGGACTGGCCATGTTAACAATGTAGACAAATGTCTCTTATTTGCAAGTTTATTATGAGAAGTTTGCGAGGAGGAGATTTGCTGAATTTCTGATTGTAGAAGCATTCACTTTGACATTAACAATATCAACTTTGTCCTGTAGGCCCTGTAATAACTTTTCAGAGGTTTTGGAGAACTCTTTTAGCACCTTGTTGTCTGTTCTCAGGTTGACTTTACTTGGTCATTGAGACCTGAGAATTGGTGGTTGTTGTGAATGTCCTCAAAGTGTTTACTACGTCTCATACTGTGGAATGGATGACTTGAAATTCATCTGACACATCCAGACATTGGCTGCTGTAACTTCTTTCTGACGGCCACAGAAACTCTTTCGAGCTCGCCGTAATGATCATGTCTACTTGAGTCAGGAGCTCACCAAAATAAATGTCTGGGGTTCAAACTTGGCGAATCTCCTTGAACTAGTGAGAAGCAGGCGTCTTATCATGTGCACTTGGTACAATTAGCCTTCGTGTAATTTTAGCCACTTCATGTGGAAATAAATGTGGGATATCGGAATCATCTCAAATTAAGTCATTGGCAGATCAAAGCTAAAAAAAAATAATAAAAAAACTAAAAAAGATGTGTGTCTCTCTAGTAGCGATAGGTATTTGACAAATAAATATAGTTTAATCAAAATCAGTCATGAGGTGCACCTTATTGCCAACGCACCATTTCTTATTCTATACCTTACAGTCTGTCTTAGGCCTCTCTAGTTTTCTGTTAAATTATTGATATTCATGCCACTCTCTGTTCATCGTCACAGCTGATAAAAAACCTGTGCGAGCGGCGTTCTATTGATGCCGACGTTCCTGACCCATGTTTCAAATTAACGAACATTCAGCTCGTAAATATGACAGCTCCTAAAGAAATACAGCTGTAATAATGTCATGGCATTTCAACTATATGTGTTTTCACAGCAGTAAACAGTCATTATGAGATTCTGACCTTTGAATTCAGTGCTTTAGGACCAAAACAAATGTCATCTCAATTGTAAACTCCTGCCCAGTCTTCTTCTAAGAGTGAAATGCAGATTGGCGATGTGGTCATATCACTGTTATAAGGTAAAAAGTAGTCTGACATTTTAAAAGTTCAGCTACACTTGACTCCAGGGGCATATGTCACCAGAAGTAGTCTCCTAGATATTTTAGTCACCTTATAAAATGTATATTTTTTTTATAACTGTAGGGAGTGAACAAACGCAGAAGACATGGCTGACCTCAGTGCAGCCTGCTGAATTCAAAGTGAGAAGTTTCACCAAAAATAATTCTAATGTTTAAGATCAGCTCCCTGGGAGCCAAAGGGGAATGAGTCATCTCAATGTAATAGGAGAAAGAAGGAGTGCACAAAAAGTAATGAAACAAAAAAACAGAAGCTAAATAAATTTCAATGACTTTTCAGAAGGGTCAACAAGTGTTTACACGGAGCCCAGTGCCAGCATTAACAAGAGTAATGAGCTTAACATTTTGATTGAGATGCTAAACAAGTTTGGGGTAACATTAATTCCGGAAATCAGGGCCCTTAATAGGATTCATTTTTATAATTAGTCAGCACGCCCGGCTGCACAATGGGAGCTTGAACAGGGAATGCTGAGGTGTCATTCTCCCGACTCACCTTGATTAAATAAGTTGATCAACCTGACCTTTCCCTCAAACAATGTCACATCATTAAAATAACAACCCAGTCTTCAAATTTGCATTGTTCACATGCCCGTCGTAATGCTGCTATTTTATGCTAACGATTTCTCAAAGTGCGTGCTTTGTAGCGGCTGCCAGCTTCTTTTGAGGCGGCAGCCGCGGCCCCCTCGCGTTGACGCGAGGGAGTTGATGCACTTGACCAACCTGCAAGGTTATGATTATCAATGAAGAAAAAATGCATATCGGTTAAAAAGCTGGAATGCTATCCAAAGAAGATATGGTTAACCAGTTTAACTACAATTCAGAGAACAGCTTTGTAGAAGTTTGCAGCAGCCACTTCTAAATGCTTTGATGTAGCATTTCCCAGAATTTTTTTTTTTTTTTTTGTGAACTTAAGGATGGAATACAAAGGATAATTTGTGTGGCGGAAAAGCTGAATGATAAACTTCTTTCGACAAGCTAGGAGACAAAAGCTAAGCAACCAAGTTTGAAACCAGGAAAGAGAAAGCAGGTAAGCACCACATTTTGCTTGTAATCTTTCCCCTTCTGATAGCAGGATGGAATATTTACAACTTCAATTATACAATCAACATGGAGACTCGCATGTAAGATACTGATTTTTTTTCTACACCATGCTATTTACTTCTTCTTGAGTGATATTATTATGAAGTAGTGCTATTCTTATTGAGAGCAAATTCTGGCTGCTCTACCAAACTTTAATTAGTCCACTGAAATGTCTTAGCAATATCTTTGTTAAAACGTCTTCAACGCTGTCTTCAACGTTAAAACGGTTGAAGACAAGCATCATTGTTTTAATGTTATTTTCTGTCCTCTGAGAATATGGTGCCAATTTGGAGATTTAGAAAACACAAAATAAACAGTATATATTGTGTCTTCACAAGCATTCAATAGTTTGATCTGGTGGAAAACAGATTTGGAAACGAGTGTTTCTTCCGCTTTCATTTGTTTTTACTTAAGTAGGCTTTACTTTTTTACTCTTGGGTATTTTTTTTTTTTAATTACTATCAGTGCTGCCCTGACTTGAGTGTAATTTTTGGCTACTCTTCCCACTAGTGGAGAGACTTTGCTGATGTAAGAGTCTCACAGAATGCCTTGGCAGGTTCTCTGCTGTTTAATTGTGCAGTAAAAAGTGTCACATTATCAAAAATCTCATTCTTATGTTTACTGACAATTTATGGATTGAATAAATGTGCAGTTAAGAGTTGTGTCTTTTAAAAGTGGACTGCAAACATATGTTTTTAGATATGTTTTTCTTTAAAAAGGCTACATACATTTGTTCTGTTGCTTAGTTTTTTTATATAATTGTCAAATCTGTGTTTGCTATTTTAGACATTTCCTCAAATTCAAAAAAGAAAAACAAAGATAATTAAAAAAATTACAAATTAGCAAGCCTAGTTGTCTTTGACTATGCAAGGCAAATTGAGGAAGGATAATTTTTCTATAAAGAAATTCAATTTACAGTCTAACTGGTTGAGATTGTAGTGCTAAAAAGTAAAGAATTAACAAGGACATTATCATTTACCATATCTGTGGACACTATCACCATCATATATGCCATTATATGCCATTATACATCTGTATTTCAGTCAAGAAAGTGCAGAACGTCTGCAGAACTATAATGTCATATTTATTTTGTGTTGTTGAGGCACTTCTCTTTATGTGCAAAAAAAAAAAAAAAAGCTTAGTACACATGCTGCTTTGTGTAAACTACACAGATGGCAGATGGGCGCAACTAAAAATATTATTAGTCTAAGCTTCAACTTTATCTAAAACTGTTAAAAGCTGCAGTTATTCATCAAGTTGTTTTTGTGAAGTGTTTATGTTAATATTGAAACTTTACTCCGTCCAGCATTGTAAAAAATAATGTTGCAAATGTTAGGCAAAAACAATATGACAGTAAAAACACAGCCTCTCTCAGTTTCTGTCAAACTCGTGGATGGTTATGTATGCATTGAAAAAGGGGTTTGGATTGCAAATTGCAGGCTCTGTAAACAGCATTGTGGATGTTATGATGCTCATACCGTTCGATTGGTGCAGATGGGTGTGAATGCATTGGTTCCACAGGTAAACAGCCTGTTCCCATTAACCAGCAGCACTCTAATGTAGTTCTGGCACTCCTCCTGCAGAAACGCACAGGCAAATAAAAAAAAAAAAAAAAAACATATATAGCAGTTACTAAAAGTTCCATTATCTATCCACTGGCAAGCAGCAGCATTAGGCAGAAGGGGCCAAATTACACTTTATGCCAATAAATAAGAAAAGCACCTGCATCAACAGGAGGGCTGCTCCGAAACGTGGCCAACTTACACAGAGTCAAATCAAGGCTAATGTCTGCATGGCTTAGCCATGTCACATCCTAATTCAGTGGGGATCAGATTTGGAGAGGGATCTCAACACGGCGGAGACCAGATAAATGCAACAGGTGTTGGAGAGGGCCACTCAGAATTAGTTTAGAAAATTGCCTTGGCTTTGTTGACTGGTCAGAAAGTGAAATGAAAATGTCGCCTCTCATACACTTCATTCAATCATCCTTTCTTTTTAGCCCCGCTCCCCACCACAATCAATTCAAACCACTTTTCTCCAAATTAGAGTGAAGTACACACTCATCAGCCTTTTCTTGGCTCCTTACTCTTGTGGGAATTCCTTCCTGGGTTTCAAGCAAAACTACTCGGCTCTCGGTCAGAAGCTCACAAAAACCAGAGTAGAACTGACAGAGTGAAAGATTGATTGAATGATAGATCGGCGCTCAATGTTATGAACTTTCAATGTAAAGGTCAGGCATTCATGAGGGCTTGCAGGTGATTTCCATCAACTAAAGTCAACCTGTGGTAAATGTAAAGGTGGTCTGCATTTACTACATGAAGTGGCAATTTTTTATTTTTTTTTCTCACAGGACAAAAAATAAATAAACCTGTAGGGTTCTCTCCGTCTAACAGGGGCCCTGGTCACAGGTAAAGGGCTCTTGTAAAAGTTTAAACCCTTGTAAATCTGCTATTGTTTCAGCCACTGCAGCAACCCTCACCCACCCCTCTTTTCACTCTTAAGGGTCTGATTTAGGAGTGTAGGCTGGCATAGGAAAGGGAATTTATTTTCCCCAAACAACATGAACACCAACACCTGGAACTACTTGTTTCCCAACCCTCAACACTTCCAAGTATTCAAGGTGACCACGTATATGCCGTTAAAACAAAAGATGTGTTCATGAGCAGCACATTTACAAGCCTACAGGGGCTTATTAAAGCCTTATCCTCAAAAAGTATAAATGTTTGAGTAATACTTCACATGTTACATAAGCAATACATGTTACTCTGTGTATTTTTTATTAATTTGTTTAACATGGGTTATAGTTCGTAGAAGATTAGAGAATTTCATTGGAGTATTGCATAACTAACCCATGGTATGGCCACAATAATTATAGGTAAGGCTGCTGTCTCGTTCTGCAACGTCACTGAAAAACATACAGTAATTCAAATCATTTCTAAAAATTATCTACAGGTCTAATTAGTTGCAACTTATAATGCAGTGCAGTCAACTCAGTTTATCATAGCAAATGATAAAAAAAAAAGTTCTGTGAGGAAGCCCAGCAGACTGCACCCAGTATCTGTGTAAAGAAGAAAAAAATCACTATTAGAGAATCTATCAGTTAACACAATTTTGTATACAAACATATTAATGAACAGTTTAGGGGAAAGAAAAGGTGTGGACCACAGCCCTGAGAAGATCTTGTAGCAAAGCCCATTCAAACGTTTGGTAAGGCATGGACTGTGGTTGGAGTCATAACTTTAAGAGCCACCACACAGAGGCATCGAGGAAATGGCATGATGTTTGCGTCGGGATAACTCTGTCGTCAAGAGGCATTTTCAGAACCATAAACTGACCTCGGTCCAAAGTGTTATTTCAGATGAAAGTACATTTTACCCTTTAGTGGGAAATCAAGAGTCTAGGGAGAGTCTGGGGGCTTTGTACAGGCACCGTTGCTTGGAGTCCAGTGTGTTCAATGTGAGGTTTCCACAGTCACTGATGATTTAGGTCATCTGCTGGTTTGCTGAGCTTTATAAGGTCCAAACCTTCTATTAATAAATGTCAGAGCGCTTGATGGTGTCTTCTGCAAAGGCGCTACCTTTATAACGCAGTGCTGGAGACGGCCACTCAGAATTGAGCTTTTTTCCTGCCACTTCAGTCGCGACAAAGTCTGACTGCCTTCACACCTTGATGCAAGGAATAATGCAAAATCAGCCCCACATACATAGCTGGATAATTGAATAGTACTGAATTGAGTTCTGTATTGAAAATAAAAAATGATATTTTCATTTTATTGAAGCATGTCATCATTGCAGGAAAATAGAAATAAATTCTTAAAATATATCCCTATATAACTAATGCGTTTCACAATTTAAATGGAATTACTAATGGAAATTAACTTTTTGAGGATATTTAAATTTATTGCAATGCCCCTGAACTCGGGGTGTTTGTGCAGCTGGATGTGATCTATAAACTTGTGTGAGGAGGTGTGGGTGTTTGCGGGTGGGTTGAAAAATAAGGACCTACATTTTTGAATTCTTCTCCGCAGTTTCTTCCTAATTTAGTAATGGGAATAATTATGATTTTGACAGCATCCACTGCTTGGCTTTATTGTGACAGCTTCCTGACAAACTTTCCACATCTGTAGAGCAAAACAAAAGCATTTATGCTGGTTCTCACAACACAACAGAAACAGCAAACAAGGTGATTTAACTCTGCTTTCTTATCTTAGCTGAAATAAATCAAACACAGAACCGAGGCGCAGATGCATGTATTAGGGACAAAAAAACAACAACAACCTAAAATCACCGGTAAATTCTCCCAAAAACACAGGGATGGGATCTGCGTAACAGCTTAATTTATGGTATATTGATGTGCATTGAGGGAGGTAATAAACCACAGAAAGCCCTGTCAACTGCTGGAGGGGGGAAAAATGCTATTCTTAGTGTACATCACAGCAACTGATCCTCAGAAGAGAACACAGAGTAAAACAATGCTGCCCTGCCAGACTGTAGCGACTCCCGAGGACTGAGGTAGCTTTGGTCTGTAATTCACTTCGACGATCATGTGCTGGGCAGCCTGTGCATGCCTATTATGGGTCCCTGACCACCTTTCACTGGAGGATAAATACACAGCGGCAGACGCACATAAGAATCAGGGCTGAGCAGTTCACCTACAAGTCAAATTCAGCTCAAACAGACATCTGTTGTATAGAGAAGGCTATACCATCAGGCCACATACTAAAATATAGGCTGCAAAGAAAGGAGTAAAACAATAGGAACTCCCTTTGTACAAAAGTCTATAAATAAATGTTTAAGTATAGTAAGGGAACGTTTCACTGTAGTGAGCAGATTTAAAACCACTCAAGCTCCAACGGCGTCCATATATTAAGGGTGGATAAAGTGAATCCAGTTGCTTTCAAGTCCTAACATGTTTAATTCCTATATTGTAGTTTTATTTTTAGCCTGCAATTTTAGAAAGTCCTTAGCAATGGATGACTTTTGGGCTGAAGTTTGAAGGAATAAGGTTTTTATTTCGACATGATGTGAAAGAAAGGCGCAATAAATCCTCATGAAAATACTAAATATAAAAGAAAAATAATAACAAAGATTAGTTTTATTTAGAAAGCTATATACAACTTTGATAAGGGCAATATTGCATGTTAGAAAAAGTAAGTGACATTGTATTTGTTCAGCTCCTTTTAAATGGGGCCACATATGCAAAGAAAACACATCTGGGTGTTAAATAGCAGAGCTGGATGTGGGTTCCGCCCATGAATGACTTGCCAAGTCCTCCCTGCCGAAGCCAAACAGCTTATCTCCCTATGCACCCTTGCTTGGTGTCATCTGTCGAATTAAATGATTGGAGTCTGAGGAGAAAGGACATGCCGTCAGTTTAACAATTTATGTATTTAACAAACAGGCGGGCTCTGTACCCAGTCTGGATAGGAGAACAGTAGACTACCATGACAGCCTGGCAGGTCATCCTAATGATGGTCACCAGCTTGTTCACACAATGTTGTTGGCTAGCGCTACGTTTCTTAACTGGTATTTGTTGCAAGTCAGTCGTCGTGGTTGTACTGGCCACTCTGGGATGAACACGACACCTAAGCCGATCGCACAAGTCTTTCGCGGAGGTAAGGCCAAGACTGCAAGCGAGCCGCTTCATCCTCTTCACTCCCAAATTGTGGAGGCAGCCTCTGTACGAGCCCTGCTCTGTAGGGGTGAGCGTAGGGATTTTTAAAGGAGTTTTAAGGGAAGCGTTTGGTCCCAGGATGTGGAGATCTGCAAATGTCACTGGTTTCAGAGTCTTATCTTGACGTCTGTGTGTATTGAGATTATCTCCAGCGTTATCAGTCCTTGTTTTAGCAGTTAGCAAGACGCCATTACACGTTCTCACTGTGTCTACCGAAAGGTATCTGGCATTTCTTCAGACTATTTGGTTTTTCATGGCCGCAACCCATATGCTCAACTCTGCTGGTTGCTGATAAGTTCACAAAGGCCTTTTTCCTTATACGTGTGGAGGAAATAAACTTTTAAATAATAAGACTTCTTTTATATACATATTACCATGAAGCACTGTCACACTTTTTATATACTGGGTATGATGAAGACGTTGCTAGTCCAGGGTGTAATTTCATGTAAGAGGCAAATGTGGTCCCAGTGTGTGTTTTTTAATTATCATACATCTGTAAAGCCAATGATACATGAATGATCAGAGCCAAAGAGCAAATGCTATTTGTCAGTGTTAACTGTTAAACACTAGATTTGTTTGACTAACAGTATGTAGGTGTTGTGATTTTATTTTAAATTACTGTTTAAAGCATTGTCCTTTATTTGGTAGTTCTGCAAATAGGAAAGAGGGTAGAGAGTGAAAAAGGGAAAACAAGGAGTAAATATATTTAAGTTTAGATTCAATAGCATGCTTGAACACTTTAGATAATTAAGTT
Organism: Poecilia latipinna; assembly: GCF_001443285.1. NCBI lineage: Eukaryota > Metazoa > Chordata > Actinopteri > Cyprinodontiformes > Poeciliidae > Poecilia > Poecilia latipinna. The sequence goes on along the minus strand of NW_015112780.1, from coordinate 58,890 downwards.
ATTTAAAGACTGTATAAAATTAGTATCTACCCGTCATGCAAAGTAAAGTTTATTTTACAATTGATCGTAGAAAGGAGCAGATTAGCATCCCTTTAACTCAATTACCTTGTTGGTTCTGAAGATGCAAATTGACCCAAGGTCATCAAGTAATTTCTGGTGCAAAATCGTATGTTTCTTTTTTGCAAACAACAATGAAAACTTGTTTTTCTCGTCATGTGTCTGGAAAAGCAATAGAAGAGAGCGTTCATGCAAACTCACCTCGGATTTTCCACGGCTGAAGCAGGCTCCCTTGGTGAACTCATCACAGTGCCATTCAGCCTCCTGGAGAGACAGAGTAAAGCAGTGTAAAAAGCTCCCAGAAAGCCATCAAGAAGAAGAAGAAGCAAACGCCGAATGACTTGTCTACCTGAAGCAATACAAGAAAGACTCAGAGAACTCAAGCAAAACCTTTGACAATGCAGAGTTTCCACCCCATTTTTTTAAAAGCAGTTTGCTGCCATCAGATATTGAACACACAATGAAGAAACACAGTAATGACAGACGAAACCATTCGGCACCAACTTGACTCTAACTTGAGTCGAGTCAGATTGAGAGATTAAAGCCAGCAACAAACGCACCAGACATCATATCTCCAGTGTGGACTCTCTCAGACCAAAACACGTACGGTGGCGTGAGTACACGACGCGTGTGCGCAAACACAGAATCCAATTAAGGTGCATACCAAACAGAGACCTCGAGAAATGAGAGGCAAGAGTGTGTAAAGCCACATGTCAGCTTGATTTATGTGTGTGGGAAACGAAGGAATCCTAAAACATTACAGGCGGGTCCCCTGAGCCATTGTGTCATGGTGATGTACATGCATGTAAGAAATAGCAAGAAGACCCTACTTTAAATTTTAAAATAGGCAGGGAAAAAAAAGAAGAAGAAGATAAGAGTTTCTTTTCCCCTCAGAGGGAAAAGATGCAGGTTCTACCTTTTAATTTCAGTGTGACCTCTGAGAAGGGGGGGGGTCTCTGTCATTGATAAAAATTCTTTCTTCGTGTAATAAGGGCTGGCCTTGGGAGAGCACTGGGCCACTGCGTCGCTCACCCTTGCGACAGGTGGAATTAGCCTTTACTGCCACCAGGTCTGTATGACTGGCAGAGAGAAGATTAGTTAACAGAAAACTTGGCTGGCTCTCGGTGTGGAGCTTAATTTGCAAAAATGTCTCCAAAAGCAATATATTCAAACTGTTTTCTGGCCAGAGAAATGTAGCTTTCATTCTACAAGCCTGGCATCTGTGGAGCGCAAAAGCCAACCTGAGGAAATATATTAAGGCGAAATATCATCATCTTTTAGAGATAGGACATCCAAAGATCTATTTAAAATAAACAAATTAAAATCTGGATTATTACTGTTCTACAAAGCAGATAAGTATTTTTTGTTTGTTTAAAAGTGGGCTTTTCTGACTTTGAGCAAGTAATTTGACTTACATCTTTTAAAAGCAGGAAGGCATGACCGTATGTTGTGATGACGTCATCTCTGTTACAACCATTTAACAAAATGGAAAGGACACAAGTTGAGCGCACCATCTCCATTCTTCACTACCTTCGGTTTGTGTTTTTGGATGCTTTTTGTTTGGTTATTTCTGTTATGCTTTTAGTTTAAATACAGCTATTGTTGGCTGCCATCCCAAACAGAAAAGTTGATGGCATATGCTGCTTGAATATCGATAAGCTGCTAGAGTATTTTAAGGGGTTTTATTTTTTATTTTTTTTTAGGGTTTTGTTTTAGCGGTTTTTTTTTTTTTTTTTTTTTTTCCTGACAGGCCTTTACTTTCTGCCTCATTGGCCTTTGGGAGGCATGGAAGCTGCCGTATGTTCGCCGTCTCCCATAAACGCACACATAAGCAGCAACCAGAGCCTGTCCGGAGGGAGAAAGGCGCTCACGGTGTGTGTGTGTGTGTGTGTGTGTGTGTGTGTGGTACTATTCATGGAGATAAAATATGGCGCATTAATGGTAGCTGGCTTCTGGCTCGTCTATGTCTCCTCTGTGTATGTGTCAGTTCATATTCCTGGGAGAAGCTGGCTATTCTGGGGGCAATGCAGACACAAAACAAACACACACACACACATCTTCGGCACAGGCAGCAAGAGCGTACACACACGGCACCATAGCCAGCCCCAGCTGAATTCAGTGTGGGCGCGGGAAGTGCTTTTGCTAATCGCAGGGGGCGGAAGAAAATCTGTTAATGGCCTGAAACCCAGCTCACTCGTGTTTGGTACAGAAATCAATCATAATCCAAAGTAAAGCTCCAACTTCAGATCACTGAAGTTAATGCGCCAACTTAATTCTCGTTGTTTGTTGAGTGATTATGTTATTCATCATATTCATCATCATTCATACACACTTCAGAACGTACGTTGAGAGAACCCACCATTGTCTCGCTGTGCCTTTAAGACATCAACGTTACAGTTACTAAGAGAGACGACCATAAACCTGTAAGTGGGGGACGTGTGCTGGCATCATTGACCACAAAAGCCGCCTAATCTGGCAGTCCCGGCACAAATGGTCCAAAGTACAGAATATAATCAAAGTAGCACAATGACTAGCAACGGGTCATTAAGAAACATTAAAATCTCATTAGCATGCTTTTGTTGAGCTGCTATGCTTCTAAAATGAAGTTGTCTTGTAATGAAATGTATGTGGAATGTGCTGTGGCTAAATCTTAATAATCATTATGAGAAAGGTTTTTGAAAAGAGGATTCTTCTGTACCTTTTTGGCTTAGAATAAAGAGAAAGAAAACAAAAGCAAGGAACTGAATTTAGCAGAAAGATAAAAGCGAATTAGAGTTAGCAAATAAAACGCAGAAAGCAAGCTCTGTGAATACACCAAAAATAATAATAATGAAAAAAAAAAAAATGCAGGTTTAACCCATTACTGAGTTTTATGCTGTTGAAATAGAAGCTTGCAATTTTTTACCAGTGATGTGGTTAGACAAGCTTGAGTTACATGAATTGTCAATGGTGGGGGTCAAGATCTACCTAAATTATCTCAGTTTTTCATCTAAATAACTATCCAATGGAAATAATAATGAGTACTTATTACTGCAACCCTCCAGGAACAACAAAGCTGAATGTTTGACACACTGCTCATAAACTCTTAAAAGAATCATGCTTCAAAACCTGAACCCTGTAAAGTTATAAGCATTTATCAATGCTTTCTAAAAAAAAAAAAAAAAAGACACTGCTTAGGTTAGTAGCATTGATTTTATCCATTACACCCGTGAGGCTCCACAAAAGTAGCATAAGAGTAGAAATTGAAACAAGTAGGCTGAAGACAAGAGGATTAAATCACCCAAGTACATCCTTTTTTTCCCCTTTTGTTTTGGCTGGAGCACCAGTCCATCTATTAAGATGCTCTTCTATGAATCCTCTCAGGTGGCCACTCATTGGAGTGAAATAGTGCCCAAAAAGGCAATTATCCATCAAAATGACAAAAAAAAAAAAATTACCGTAGACCTTTTTGTGATCATCACATATTGGCATTTTATATATTAAAAGCAACATATACATATATATATATATATATGTTTTTTTTTTTTTTTTTTTTTTTTTTTTT
>NW_015112780.1:39979-52091 GCF_001443285.1 Poecilia latipinna | reverse complement strand
TTTTTTTTACAAAAATTGATAAAAAATCTAGTAGAAAAATAGTCAGGCCATGTTCCTGATTCAAGGTGAAAATGAAGAAGTTTCCTAGAGGATACTTTAAACTTTTATGGTCAGAATTACAGAATACATCTCACTCAATACAAGTGCATCAAAAAAGTTTTATGACATTTTTTTTTTAATAACCAGGAACTCCAGAGTGCTTTAAAATCTTTTTCAACAGATCGCTGACAATTCTGCCACTGCATACGTTTTATCCGCTTGGCTAACAGAGGGGTTGGTTTAAAGCCTGGGTGATTATGTTACTGATCCTGTTGGTTGCCTCCATGAATTTCTACAGAAGAAGATTCATTCATTGAAAAACAACAGTCCAAACTCATTGTTTTATGGTACACTTGAACAATCGTCTTTCTGACACAAACTGTGTGTGTGTGTGTGTGTGTGTGAGCGAGAGAGAAGTTGGTGCAGTCTTTTCTTGTTTCAGAGAAGATGAATAAAAATGCTTGATATGTTTGGATGCTCCATGGTCTGCTGCGCTTTACTGTCCCCCTGCAATGGATTTAGTCATCAGAGATGGACTATTGTGCTCATTCCTCGCATATACTCACAAACTGAGGGGCCTATTGTCACCCACAAGGTGGGCGCATGAGAGAAAGAGCCAGAGTAGGCAGGCTTGAAGTTGAACAGAGGAAAGGACAGAAAAATGAAAAAAAAAAAAAATGGACAGACAAAACAAGACAGATTGGAAAATAGAGTCCAGCCAGAAGAAGAAGAAGAAGGGAGACTGTGTGGTCAGAGAGTAGTGAGACAGAGCAGCAAGTGAGGAGCTGAATTCCAAACCAGCAGTTTCCAGACATGATACTGAATACACTTTGCATAAAGAGAGTCCAGAGAACAGACTCTCTGCTGACAGCTGTCTAGCTCTGTGAAATGACTGGCTGTGCTGCTGGGCGCGAGCCGGACAGGACGCCGAGAGGAAGAGCTGGACAAATCCTGTGGGGAGAATCTAATAAGGCTCATGACTACCTGAAATTAGCTTTTGATCTGGTCGCATCATATTTACTATTCATACTGATGTCTGCTGATGTAAGCTGCTGAAAGATTTACACATGGAGTTGGTCTTGATGTTACTTTCTCAGCAAGCACGGCGGTCTGAGTCACTGCACTGTCATCAGAACAGCGCAAGTCAGTGTAATTTTTCTCATCACCGCACCGAATGACATCCCTCTTGCTTAAAGATGGCATCATCGTATTACTTAATGCGCTGGCATCTGTGGCTCCAGTTGTTATTCCCTTTATGCGACTAAGTTAGTGCTCATATAATTGAATTAGCAATGTTTCCAGAGCAACGGAGGACAACTTCAGCTAGCTAATTATTATCAGGGCTAATTTTCTGCTTGACAAGCCGTAATCGCAAGAGACCAAACACTCGTGCATAAAATCCATCATGTTAGAAGAGGAAGAACCTTTGTTCTTTTCGCTTATTCCAGTAAGACAATGCACGAGGAGGTTGAGAAAGAAAGGGAGGCACAGTTTACATCTCTACTCTATCAGAGTAGCTGTTGCTAAGAAGAATATGCTGTGGGTAGTGTTTTTATGTGTAGAGTGCTGGCTGTGATGCCTGGAATCGATTTTCATTTTTCCCCCCTGAACATTAGTACAGAGCCGCACTATTCCTGAGCTTATTTACTTAAGTGGTGCCACGGCGTTTCAATTGAAACTCAAGCTTATCATTTGCATCTTGTTTTAGTTTTGCATGGAACAAACTTGTTAATGTTGAAAGGGCCTCTCCACTGCTAATCAACAGAAACACGAGCTTCTTAATAGAAGCGGACCGAGATTTTCGCTTGTTAAGTGGAACCGGCTAGATGGGAACTCGGGATCTGGGATCTTTTCCCAGCAAATGAATATAATAACTCCTTTGCGTGGAAGTTGTTGATGTAAGAAGAACACTCAAGGCTGTATTCAATTTCAATGAGGTCTTTAAAAATGAAGACTGTGAAGAAATTTGTTCAGAGTCCGACAAAGACAACTACACTTTGGTGGATCTTGGTCAATTCATTGTATGGCATTTTGAACTGGCAGCAGGTAATTAAATTATTTAGCTTGCAGTGGTCGACTGGCTCACAAGTCAGAAAGTAAAATACACATTTTTGGACTGTTGGAGAAAACCACGGCAACAGTATGTGCATGCACACTGTAATACAATGCGGTGAGGTAAGTGGTTCCCCCTTTGTGCTAAATGTACCTAAGAACCAAGCACTACAATGGCTGCTACAAGGACAAAGCCTTCTGAAAAGGATTAGAAATCTGCCACAGATCAAGTGGGTTATTTGACAAAAAATGTGAACAAGTTGTACGAAATATCTTTGTTCAGACCCACTTTATTAAAGTAGAGGATACAAAAAGCAATTTATAGGGTACTTCCTAAAAAGAAATCAGAATTTGATGAGACTCAGAATGAGTAGGACAAAACTTTACAAAAACCAGATATTGGAGAACATCACATCCCTATAGTCCTTGAAGGTTAAATTTTTATTTATTTATTTATTTATTTTAATGCAGCAACTTCTGATACAGCCTATGTGAGAAGTTGGCAGTCAGATGTTGACATAAGGCTCAGTGGTGCATCACATTGGCTTGACTGTGATTCACTCATGGCACAACAATGGGGGAAAAAACAACATTGATTCACAAGCTCAAGGTTAGTAACAGCTGATTATCTGAAGCTGAGCAGAGCTGAAGGAGTTGAAAAGGGGGTCTTAAAGGATAATACTGAACAGATTCAGAAAATAATATGGTATTCAGTTGAGAGGAAAACAAAGAAAACTGTACTTTTGAAAGGATTTTCCATTTTCCTTGGCAATGATATGTCTAAATGTTTTATCAGTTGGGCATGCTGCAGAGTTAAGTCTTTATTTTTTCCCTTAAACAGCACAAGCTTGAAATATAAGCAAGCAGAAAAATATCCACATCAGTGGAGGATGGAGGGGAGAAGTTGACAAGGAGAGGAAGGCCTTTTCAACTGTTCAGACATTGCAGAAACATAAGTACCAGATATTGACTCCAATCAAGGCCATATAGAGCAGAGGCTGAGTCAAGTTTCAAGGCCTGGCTCGTCCAACTTCAACCTTGTCTGCCATTCACTGTGAGTACATCCTAAATAATCTTGCTTTTTTTTTTTTATCATGTTAAATACTACCCTCTGCTTAAAATTCTCTGTGTCCCTCCGCCTTGAAACTAGTCCATCAGACAGTCTTTTTCTCTTTCCAGCTGGACTGAACTCTTTGTACTCCAAGGACTTATTGATGCCATATGCTCTGGGGTAAATTTCAAAGGCATTCTGACAATGAAAATGTCCACAGACATCAACGTAACATCAACTCTGTCTCTCCAGCTCTAATATCATTAGCATGTTATACTTTCTTTCTGTCCATTAACAAGCAATGAGGATATTTATAGAAGAAATTATCATTGCTGGGCCTCAGACCTGATCCATTTCCATAGTTGTGTGTTCACGAATGCTCACAAAAGTTGCAGACATATGTAGCATACCTCCGTGCAAGTGAAAGCATTTGTAGTTGTTGTATTTTCATACAGGTACAATTTTTTTCATGAAGGTACAATTCTGATCAAAAGGATATATCCGCACTCAATTAATTGACCGACTCTTAAAACACTGGGGAAAGTCCAAGGAACTCATTGAAGATCTAAGGAGAATTACAGATTCATACCAGTTGGGTAAGAGCATTGGTAAAGCAACAGTACTAGCTTACAAGATGCTCTGATATAGCATTAATCATATGCTATATGGCAAGACTGGAACCTGTCAAATTGAACTGAATTTTACATAGTCCCAGAGTGACAAGTCAAGAAGATCTGTGTACAGATAGCCCTATGAACAAGCCCAAGCTGTCTGCATAAAGGTTTTATAGCCAGCAGGATGTTTGTAGGAGTCAAGATGATATTTTCAAACCTAAGAAAACCCTATTAAATGTTAAGTTGTAGCATTTGGCTGTGGGGATGTTTTGCTGCCACTGTTGCTAGTACACTTCACAAGGTATATGGTGCAGGACCCAGCTACTAGAAAAAGAAAAAAAACTGGCCAATCTATGTCTCACAGTGGTGCCAAATATCCCACTGATCGCACTGATGTACACAAGGGTCGAAGCACGAGCAGAAATATAAATGGCCTAATAAATCAATGTGATTAAAATACAACAATTGATTTTAAACAGAAGAATTTTACTTCATGCTTTATGATTTAATTGACATACATTTTTATTTTTTCAGCTTAAATCCGACAAATTATTTTTCAAGCACATAATTTAAATTTAACTGTTTTTAAAACTATATTATTTTGATTTTCCTCTCACTTATTGGTGCATTTGTGTCTCTTTAATTAATTTGTTTATTAATTTATTTATCCCCCCTTATTTTATTTTTCCATTTGAACTTTTTACATTTTTCTGTCTCCTCTTTACCATATGCATTTCTGCCTCAATATGCAAAAGATGAAGAACGGTGTCTGAAGGCCTCAACTTCTGCTTATTGGTCGGTTAGCGTCTCAGCTGCAACAAAGATGGCGACTTACGATGCTGTACCTCCTGACTATTATTTTTTGTGTGGACGCTCAGACAGAACGTGGAAGTGAAGTTGCCTTCCAATTGCAGCGTCCAGATTCCTCCAGAGGTGGTCCAGATGTTGCGAGGTAGGCTAACGCTGATGTTTGTATTCTACACTCATCAGGAAAGAGAAAACTGAATGTCTTGCGACTCATTTGAATTCTGGTGCAATTGAAATTAACCTCTGCCAACTACTTGTGTTAAACTTTCTGTGTTGCCTCTTTCAGTCTCTGAACCACAGTCCCTCATAAATCTATTTGATCAATTGATGATTCAAGTGACGTGGGCAAAGCAACAAAGGGGAAATTCATTTAAGTCTTTCATGCCAAGCAACAATTGGAATGAGGCAACCAAGTCTCTGTGTAATTAATCTGTCTTTTACATCAGAATAGCATAAAGGGAAGGGAAGAAAAAAAAAGACTTTAGGAGAGATGAATGAAAAAGAACCACTCATTCTCTGCAAATTTCAGCAGTTGAACTTAGACTTTCCCTTGACTCTATAGTTCACCTCCAATCAAATGCAAACCAGGGACTTTATGCACAGGTCATCCTTAATTTGCCCCAGGCACTGGCAGGGATTACCAGATCCCATTCTTTTACGGGGAATGCATCTTGGTGGTGAAGGGGTGATGGGCTCAGTGGAATCCCTTCGCTCATTCTTCAGCACCAGCCAAGCGCGGGATGAAACAGAGGAGGGAGAAGGATTATGAGTTTGGATGGGATAGAGCATCTTTAAAAAGCATCTGTGTCCCAGCAAGAGACCACAAAAGGCAGACTCTGCATGAATCCTTGTCTCTCTGTTGGGGGGCTTCCTTGCTTTCACGCTCTCTCACTTCTTTTTCTAACAAAGCAGCCCCAGATCACGCCTTAAACGCCTTTCTGCCCAACAGATTCTTTCTTCCTTCTTACTTTGTCGAGCTGATTTTCTCATTTTCCCCTTCCAATCATCTTTACGTCAACAGGCCTCTGTCTACATTTTTCAAACTCCTTCATTTTTAGTCATCATACTTTCCTTCCCTCTCTTCAGTTTACGTATTGGCAAATATAAAGTCTGGTCTGAGATCTACAAAAGTCTTGATGTTGCCTCCTGGAAACTAAGTGATCACCATGTCAGTGATGGTAAGAGTGGGCAGCAAAATACTCAGCGTAGCGAGTGTGATTTAAATAGTCTAAAAGACAAAGTAGAGAGGACAAAACATACCAAATGAAAATATTTAGAGAGGACAGATGAATATACATGCATGAACCAAAGATATGCGAACATAAATTACATTTAAAATGAAATTACTTTTGTGGCTTTGTCTGAAATGTAAAGTCACAAACTGATGACCAAACAATCTTTACGATCATCTGGTGACATTGAAAATTTACAATTTCATTAATTCCAACAAGTTGTCCAAGTCCTGAAGCAACAAAGCAGTCCCAGACCATCACAGTACCAACACTATGTTTGACTATTGGTGATTAAAAAGCCCAAACACTTTTTTTCACAGCACTATAATTTCATGCAAGCATCTTAAAATATAGATTTAGACAAAGAAAACATTTCTAGCACTTCCCCTTCCTTTGTGTCTCGACACAAGGCTGTGACAGCCACATGCAACGGCACTCTTGCATTCTGTGAAGCTGTTGTGACGTGTGAAACTCTAACTCGTTTCACCGTGACAGCCTGAAGTTGTGGAAGCTGGCAGCATAGTGCAACTATCAACAAATGTTTGTCAAAAGCAGGTGGGGTTTTTGTTTTTGCCACGAGAACGAAATGAGCAGAGGCAGCAAGAACAAATTCACTGGAAAAAAAAAAAAACTGTGCTAGTCAGGCGGTGGAGTCACAGAGAAGAAGAGAATTACGACTCACCTGGATCAATGTCAAGTCTTCCAGGTTGAGCCTGAAGAGGTGATTTCTGTAGAAACAAGTAAGTAGATGTAGATGTTTATTTGTTACTGAGAGAAAAGGTAATTTTCTTGATGGCGTATCTTTGGTGCGTCTTGTGGCAGCATTTATCCACAGTTAACCTGTTTCTTCCTCGTTAGTAGCACAAAAATGTTCTAGAGGTCTGATGACCTTGTGTTTCTAACATATTAATATCAATTTATAAGTGTCAATATGAAAGCCCAGCTCACTTCTTTTTTAGTTTAGTTAAAGGGTTTTACTGCAGAGACATTTTTACTGTAATGCCATGTTTTAGTGGGTACATTTTGAGGCATTCTGAAATAACTGCTGACTGAAATTCACAATTCATTGAAAATAAAACATGGTGAGGATTTATGGCTGTAAAAATTCCCCCCAAAAAACAAAAAAACAACAACAACAACAAAACAACAACAACAAAAAAACAAACAAACAAATGAGCAATGAGTGAGTTTATGAGACATTATTCACCTTCTGCTTCTGGCAAGCGTTTAGTATCACTTTGTGTTTTTGAGCACGGAACAACAGTTTAAAGGCCGAAACAAAAACTGCATGCCAAATCGTAGTTGTGCTGAAAGGATGGTAATAGAACGCAACTTTTTTTTTTTCTTCTGTGTTTAAAAAGTGATTGGGAAAATGGGCTCATATGTAATGGGAGCAATCATTGCTTTTCGTAAATCAATTATCTATTTTCAGAGAATACACTTGCAAGCACGCACACATGGCGCACATACAAAATAGTTTTACAAAGATCCATCAATCTCCCGAGGTGCATCCATCAGAAAAGGTCTGTATGTGGCCTTGGCCCCCCGTTTTACTATATTGATATTTACATCGATCCCACTTTTTTCCCATTATCTCCCATACTTTGAACCCAGCCTGCTGCCATCAATCTTGGCGCATTACCCGCTACAGTTAGACACTTAGCAGCTGTCGAGGTGACACAGAGAATTTCATCACGTCTATTGTCTTTCACCTTTTCGTTCCCCCTTTGAGTACTGTGAGAATGTAGAAACGGAACAGGCAAATTTGTCAAAGGAAACAAGTGTGCTATAACATGTTTGCAAAGAACCTTTTAAAAGCACTCAGTTACAGCTTTACAGATTGAACTGCTCCATATTCCAATGCAACTGTCAAATCTTCCTTTTTGCAACAAACGTAAATGCAGAAAAATACTGCATTAAGTGGCAGATATATTGCAAAAGGCAAACGCAGATCAGCCACACTCCCACTTGGTTTATCCAAAACTTTAACTAAAACCCTAAACCAACTTTTTGCCCTCAGTTTAATAGGTCATATTGAATGAATGTGGCATTACTCATTCAGTTTTACAGTCTATTTTCCTGCAAAGGTAAACACATAATGGAAAGTGTTGAGCCCCCATAACATAAGCAATAAGTGCATCCACACACACCAACAGAGACACATCTGGCTGAGCTTCAAGAAGACAATGAAGTTCATCCTCCGAAGCAATTTTTCTTTGGCATCTGAAGGGATGTATACAGAAATTGATCATTACTCATGCAATGCTGCAGCAAACACCGAGAAATGAAACGAGGCACAATCAAATAAAAGGCAAGAAAAGAAATATAGAAAGATGGAGCCAAGTGGAAGCAAAAGAGAGAATTAAGAAAAAAAAAAAACAATAATAGATGCCAGTTACCTGGCACCAACGATCAGTTCATTCTGGCCAGGGTCGAAGGTCAGCTGTGAATAATCCACCGTGCCCTCTGCTTTGAACCTGAAAATCCATGGCTCCATCTCTGCAAAAAGAAAAAAAAAAAAGAAAATAAACACCAGAGGACACGCAAACTTTGAGCCTATCAGAGCAGCTTTGCCTGCAGATGAAAGTACAAGCTCAGTTTAAAGTGTTTCACAACCTTCAAAGGTTTGGCCCCTAAGACCAAAAAAGCTTAAATCTACGACTTTGTCTTTTTACCGTTGATAATTCAAACTGGAAAAAGAGACAACTTTCTTAATGTACAGATAATTAAGTCTTCTTTGCTATTCAGTTTTAATTATTTAAAATGACTGCTGAACTCACATCCCTTCTCAAGAGGCACAGACAAATCAGCTAGCGACTTGTACAACTGCCAGTTTGACTGACTCTGACCTATGACTTGTCAGGTCAAAGTGCGACTTGGTCAACCACGCTCTCTGAAGCTGTGAAGGTGAAGGAAAGTCGCCTCAAAGTAACCTGGTTTCAGCGTGGTAGCTGCTCGTCATTTCTCTCCTTTGCCATTATGAGTCGCTACAGAAAAGGCACCGTGTGCCACGGGATGTCAAGTGATACCTGCCCTTAGGATGCTTTTTGCAAAGTGTAAGTAAGTTGGCAAGGCTTAAGCAGATAACACTAAGGCTGAATGTGCTACAGCTGTGTTGCTGTGTTTTAATCTTTTAAGCTTTTAACCTCTCCGTTTAGGAAAGTGCTGGGTATGGAAATCTTGGCAACCTTTTAGAAGTCTCAGAGGTAATAGTAGTCCACATTTTCAAGAAAAACACAGAAACTAATGATTACATTTAGGACTGCTTTGTGCAAATAGTATGTGTTAACGACCAATTAGAATACTTGACGAAATGAAAACCTTGCTCTGCTTCACCTACTAATACAATAATTAACAGCTATTAGCTTTTTACTTTGTATTCGGGGAACAGTGAAAAGTATGGCCCCTCGACCCCACAGAAATCAACCCAAATTTGGTTCACAAAAATCAATCTATTTCATGTCTAAAACACAGATTTAGGTAAATAGATGCATATAAATTAGCCAAAAATAGAGTTAGCTCTTTCTATATGACTCCAAGCACTCCAAGCGCTGCTGAGCTAACTAGTAAAACAAACATCATGTCACTTTCACAAAATAACACCTTGTATTGGCTACATATTAAATCAGGATTAACACAACTGCTGTATAACACAATATAATCTGTCTAGGATGTGCCTTAAATGAATACATCCAACTTTACCTCCTTAAGCAGCAGTGTTGATGTGAGTGCACAGCCAGCATATCTCGATTTTTCTACAGCTTAATTTATAACGTTTCATTTTGTGCTTTAATCTGCAAGGAGAATGGGAATGCAAATATATATCCGCATTAATTACTCTTGTCTCCCGATTGTACGCGGTGATTAAAATCTCGATTCTATAACCAGAATATCAGCAACAGGTACCTGAATTCTTTGTATGTTTATGTCCTATGTTTGTTTGAGAGGTTTCAATGAAATGTATACTTCATGGTGGATAAGATTAAACTCTTTTTTTTTTTTTTTTTTTTTTTTTTTTTTTTTTTTTGGAGCCTGAGATAGGCCTTGGAGAACATACAGACATAAAATGAGATAGAGATTTCCCAGACAGGCGGTGACATCTTATCCACAACATACTTTTTCTCCCGGCGCCCAACCCATTAACCCCTGACCAATCAAATCAAGCGACAAGGAGGGCCTGTCTACCATCTGGTTACTCGATAGGTTTAGTCGATGGCAGTCAAACGGTCATGGTCGCTCGCTGTCATAATATACACTCTCAGTATTACTTACACCTGGAAACTAATAGAGGTAACTTAATCTGGATGAGAATTTAGAAATACGTCATATGAGAAACATCAGGTAATGTTTTTATTAGTCATTGCAATGACTTTGGAAAAACTCATATCTACATTTTCAAACTATGAGCAGACGATGTCGATCAGAGGCATCTTTCTGTCATATACCAGAAGCTCTCATTCAGGGCCAGAACAGAGGGAGAGGACAGCTTGAACATCCTCCCCGAAACACATTATCTGCTTCTTCAGGCACACCTGTCAGACACTCTCTCCCTCGACTGCATTAAAAGGGAGCACTTCCAGTTTCAGTGACAAACGTGGGATTTCTGAGCGGTTCAAAACGAAGACAAGCAGCGGGGGAAAAAAAAAAAAAAAGGAGAGAGAAAAGAGGATCCTCCAAAGAACATCTGCCGCCTCCAACTCACATAACGGGACCGAACCCTGGCTCTCGTAACAAAACAATATAATCTGCTGAGAGACGGCGCCGTGTATGCAAAGGCACATTCCCCTCGCCATCTTTCAAGTCTCCAGTGAACAGTACAAAAACATGACAGAGAAGAAAGTGCTAAGTATCAACCTAATAAATTTTAATTAGCCACGGTGAAATAAATATAGGAGGCCACGATCATCCTTCTCCCTAAAGATTCCCACTAAGAGACATTGCTCTTCTGATTTTATGGGGAGACACCGAGTTTTAGATGTGCAAATCCTTTTGCTCTACTGGGCTTTTTTTTTTATTCCATAGGGAAGATCCTCAGCATACAAATATAGCTGTGACAACCCCCCCAGAGGGGGAAACGGTACTTGACGAGCCCCAGCTTCTCCCCATAAATCTCCCAGACTCACTAGGGGGGAAACTTGCTAGGTGCTGAAGCGTGTCTGCGTTTTTGTCTGTCTGACTCTGTGTAACGCTTTACACAAGTATTCATACAAAAATGAACTTTTTCAAACCTTGACACTTTGTGACACTAGACTTCTACATATTTTGCAGTGAATCTACGATTAAAAAAAAAAAAAAACACAATATGAAACAGTATGTAATTGTCAGGTGTAGGAAAAACAATAACATTTTTTAAACTATGGTGTGCATTTCTATTCAGCTGCCCAAATCTGTTGACAGTAGCATTTCACAAATACGCCTGTTTGTTGAAGAGTGACTTTGCGAGTTTGTACAACTATTGATTGAAATGTGTGCCTTTTATTTTCCTGCAAAAATAGTTCAAATTCAGTAAGACTGCATGGAGAACATGTGCAAACAGCAACCGTAAAGTTCAGGGGGGGGTTTTTATTGGAAGAAAATGTCAATTTTGAACTTTGACAGGGGCATAAATGAATATGCTTTGACCTTATCCACCTCATTATCAGTCACCATATAAACTGTCTGCTGTCTGTCAGAAGGTCTTTTGGTGTTTTGAAGGCCCTAACAGGTTTTCTTACAACATAGTCCTGTCAAAAAATAAACACGTTCCACGTGTTTATTGTTTACTACATGGCTTGTGGCAACCTTTACAAAGGCCATTTTATAATTTTTTTCTTACAAAAATGTTTTTCTTCTTACCACTCTTCCATGTAGAAGTTGTGGCTTGCAAGACTAATATATTTTCTGCAAAAAGTTTATGTCACCTGAGCAAATCACTCATTGCTAATATCCAGCCTGTCAGTTTCAATTGAGCATAAACCTTTTTTCCATGAGTGACAGAAATACTTAAGTGACTCTTAAAGACGATTGGCTGCACCGAATTTTATTTGGCGGTACTTTAGTAAAATGGGCAGAGAGTAGATGAATCCCACACTTTCATACTTTTAATTCTATATTAGAAAAAAAATATTTCACCCCCAACCCACATAAAATTCCAATAAAATGCATCTACATTTGTGTTTATAATGTGACAAAATACAAAAATATCACATTATGATTATTTTTATGATATTCTGCATGTGACTAAAACACAAAGACAGCAAATCTGTTGTTGTTTTTCAAAAAAAAAAAAAAAAGAAAGGGGAGTCTAAAGGTTAAAATCAACCACAAAAACTTTCAAA